>NC_058131.1:453530444-453542540 GCF_016433145.1 Gracilinanus agilis | reverse complement strand
TTTCTTTCTTTTCTTTCTTTTCTTTCTTTTCTTTCTTTTCTTTCTTTTCTTTCTTTTGTTCCTTTCTTTCAGATGGCATAGCACTGACACCTGATTGTATTGAAGAAAGCATCCTGACTTGCTACTGGGGTTGTGATGTTCAAGAATTGTATGAGGCATTGCAGAAGCATGTTTTTGTTTCCAGAATAAGTACTCCACAGGCACTGGAAGATGCTATATATAGCAAATATGTCTATCGGGAACAACATTTGTATCCTTTCATTCTTATATATGCATCTTGGACTTTAAAATTTGTGGGTAAGATGAAATTTTGCTAATTTAGTTTTTCTTTTAACTTAGTACATTTGTCTTTGTTTGCAATGGTAGTGGTTATTTTCCCTTTACATGTACCAAAAAAAGTGTTAAAAAAAACAATAAAGAAGAAAAATACTGTCAATTGCCAAGTGATGCTAAAATTGAAGATTTTGGCATTGTGCCTAGATCTCAATATCCACTGGTAGCACTATTGACTTTAGCTGATGAAGATTCCCAAGGACTTTATGATATTGTAAGTAATTTTAAAAATACCCATAGCGTTTTCATGTGATATTGATTGTTCTTAATTATTATTTTGCTAAAATAGAGAAACTCTTATTTTTACTCTTAAATTTTTTTTTTCATTTTCCTTTGAAATTGGAACTCCTTTGAGTTTGGGTTTGTTAAAGTTTGCAACTGTTCATTTATTGTGTAACTTGCTTTTTCTCTTGAAGGTGAAATTTAAATGAAATTTTAGCATTCTTGTTATTAAAATGTATATGGCTAGAACCTTTATTTATCAGAATACTCTCATTTTTTACATTTTTCCTTCTGTATCAAATCATATCTATATGTCTTCATTGCTACTCTTGTATCTTCAGTCTAAGACAAACACAGTTTCACTGTGTATAAATAATTTCTGTGATTTTATTATTCTTCACAATTACATGAAAAATATGTTTTAGGTTATATATAGTGTATTTAAAAATAATGTAAATATGTCTATGACAGCAACTTTTGGACATTACCCAACAAGAATTCTTCTATAAGTAACAAAATGCTTCATATGATTAATCAGCAATGACCCACTTTGGTTATGGAAATATCAGGTTTCCTACTATTAGTACTTGTCCCAAAACAGATCATTGATGAGCCCATCAGAATGATGATCTGCTTTCCCATAATTGCATTTGACATCAGGGAGAATTTTTTAATTAGCAATTCTGGTAGCTGGAGCAGTCAAAAAGCAGCTCCTTAACTTAATGTGTCCTTTATCCTCTACACTTCCATTTTCTCTAGCATAATGTCCCTACTAGTATTTCTACTCCTCTAATCTTTAATTTCTCCCCATCTACTGACTACTTCTCTGCTGCCTATGAACATATCCATGTCCTGCCATCCTTAAAAAAACCTTCACTTGCTCTCAACATCCCTACTAGCTATCATCCTATATTTCTTTTCCCTTTTCTAGCTAAACTTTTTGAGAAAGTTATCTACCCATGTGCCTCCACTTTGTCTCCTCTCATTCTCTTCTAACCGTCTGCAATCTGAACTTCTACCTGATTATTCAAAGGACACTTCTCCATGCAAAGATTAGGCAACTGATTTTATAAGTACATACACAAAAAGGATATATTAAAAATTAGATATTTAAATATATGTTGTGGAGAGTGAGGAGTGGTTGCTGATCTCACGCTTGCAAACTGGGTGCCTGGAAAGGTGATGATGTCCACCTCAGTAATTGGGAGGTTTGGAAGCGAGATCCAAGGAAGGAGGAGGAAATTTAATGAGGTCTGGGATCACCCATCCACCCTATTTTACCTTGTGCCATTTCCTGTTCCACCTCCCAAAGATAAGAGATGGATGGGTCTTACCCATCATTTTCCTAGTGGCTGCTGCACAGCTGCTGTAAGTACATAGTAATTTCTTTGATGGGCCAAACCAGGGCTCAGAATGGGGAAGGTTGGTAGCAAATAGGGAAGAAATGGAATGAGGGAATAAAGGATTAGAGTAGATGGGGTAGTGTTAGAGACTATGATTGGCTATTGAGGGTAGGATAGGGTAGGATGTGACCTATCTTCCTGTTTTCTGATTGGTTGATCACATAATTCTTAAGCCATGTCCCCCACTTTGTAGACCTAAATTTTTAATTCAGTCACTGTTGGATATCTTCGAGAAATTATACCTGCCTGTGTCTCAAGAGATATTATCAGGATTAATTATATAATGTCTGTCAAGACATTTTCAGTATTATTGATTGTATTAGTAACCAAATTATCCTCCCATAGTTGTCATATTTTGACTCACAAAATGAGTGACCAAAATTTGATTTAATCAAAATCTTTCCAGTACTCCTCCTTAATTAAATCTTCCTTGATAGGCTCTTTTTGCCTACTAGCCAGGTAAAAACTGGATATGATGTCTTAACCAGTTAATAAGCATTTATTGTCTACTATGTTCCAGATCACTGTGCTAGTCTTAGGATATACAAAGACAAAAATCAAAGCATCCCTTGCTTTCAAAGAACTTACATTCTATCTGGAAAAACAATATGGCTACACATACAAGCAAACACAGGATAATAGGAACATGTGAAGGTATTAGCAGACAAAATCTTGTACCACTCTTTTTCTTACTATTACAGAGCTTTTGTATACTTGTCTTAATTCATCTGGAAGGCCAAAGATCACCAAGGATAAATATTTGTTTTTGTTACCTCCTTTTATGTCTCCCCTTACCCTTATACTTTTTAACACATTGTTCATGAGAAGTACTCAATAAATATATATTTACCTAGGCAAGTCACTTAACCCCAACTGCCTTGTTCTTACTACTCTTCTGTGTTGGAACTGAGACCAGATATTGATTCTAAAATGGAAGTTAGGGTCTTGAAAAATACACATTCATTGTTTGTGGTAAGCATATTTTACTAGGCATATACATTTGAATCATGATGCGCAAAATTTTTAAAGAGGGGGCCAAAGGAAAGAAAATGCTCACCTGTCAGTCCATTTCTTTTTTTTTTAATAGAATTTTTTTTTATTTTTAGAAAAATTTTCCATGGTTACATGATTCATGTTTTTACTTTCCCCTTCATCCCCTCAAACTGCCCCCCCCCCATAGCCAACGCACATTTCCACTGGTTTTAACATGTGTCATCAATCAAGACTTATTTACATATTATTGATAGTTGCATTGCAATGGTCGTTTCGAGTCTACATCTTCAATCATGTCCTCATCAACCCAAGTATTCAAGTAGTTGTTTTTCTTCTGTGTTTCCTCTCCTGTAGTTCTTCCTCTGAATGTGGGTAGTGTTCTTTTCCATAAGTCCCTCAGAATTGTCCTGGGTCATTGCATTGCTGCTAGTACAGAAGTCCATTACATTCTGTTTTACCACAGTGTATTGGTCTCTGTGTACAATGTTCTTCTGGCTCTGCTCCTTTCACTCTGCATCAATTCCTGGAGGTCTTTCCAGTTCACATGGAATTCCTCCAGTTTATTATTCCTTTGAGCACAATAGTATTCCATCACCAACATATACCACAATTTGTTCAGCCATTCCCCAGTTGAAGGGCATATCCTTGTTTTCCAGTTTTTTGCCAACCCAAAGAATGTGGCTATAAATATTTTTGTACAGGTCTGTTTATCTATGATCTCTTTGGGGTACAAACCCAGCAATGCTATGGCTGGATTGAAGGGCAGGCAGTCTTTTAGCGCTCTTTGGGCATAATTCCAAATTGCTATTCAGAATGGTTGGATCAGTTCACAACTCCACCAGCAATGCATTAATGCCCCAATTTGGCCACATCCCCTCCAACATTCATTGCTCTCTCCTGCTATCATTTTAGCCAATCTGCTAGGTGTGAGGTGATACTTCAGAGTTGTTTTGATTTGCATTTCTCTAATTATTAGAGATTTAGAACACTTTCTCATATGTTTATTGATTTCTTTATCTGAAAATTGCCTATTCATGTCCCTTGCCCATTTATCAATTGGGGAATGGCTTGATTTTTTTATACAATTGATTTAGTTCCTTGTATTTTTGAGTAATTAGACCACTGTCAGAATTTTTTGTTATAAAGATTTTTTCTCAGTTTGTTGTTTCCCTTCTGCTTTTGGTTGCATTGTTTTTGTTTGTACAAAACCTTTTTAATTTAATATAATCAAAATTATTTATTTTACATTTTGTAATTTTTTCTAACTCTTACTTGATTTTAAAATCTTTCCTTTCCCATAGATCTGACAAATATACTATTCTCTGTTCACTTAATTTACCTACAGTTTCCTTCTTTATATTCAAGTCTTTCACCCATTCTGAATTTATCTTGGTGTGTAGGGTGTGAGATGTTGATCTAAACCTAATCTCTCCCATACTCTTTTCCAAATTTCCTAGCAGTTTTTGTCAAATAGTGGGTTCTTGTCCCAAAAACTGGGATCTCCAAGTTTATTCCATTGATCCACCCTTCTATCTCTTATCCAGTACCATATTGTTTTGATGATCACCACTTTATAGTACAGTGATTGTCTTTTTTTCAAATGTCAGAGCATACTACTAGTTCTATTTTTTTTAATCACTCAGATACTTGCCAAAAATATTGTAAGAACATAATCAGTATTTCTGACTTATCATATTTTTGAAGTCTAAAACCTGGAAATTGTGGTTAAACTAACTAGGGTTTCTAAACAGTCTTTTCAGTTAGGTCACTGTTAAAAATAATAGAGGATGTGCCTTGTTGAAAACAGTCATCCATTTCATTTCAAGTAACTAACTTGAAGTATTTCTGATTTATCTTCATCTTAAATTTATTTGTGATGCATTTGTTTCCCTGCATATTGGATAATACAAATAGAAAGTAAGATATTAATTTTGCTTTTAGATTTCAATGGTGACTGTGATTCATATTCCTGATAAGAAATACAAACTTTCCTGCAGAATATTATATCAGTATGTACTCCTGGCTCAAGGCCAATTTCATGACCTTAAGGTAAGCTATGTCTTATATATAATCTTATCTTTTTTTTGTCAAGAATATCAGAATAATGATTTAGAATAGATAATTGGTTCTTATGGAAGTACATTACTTTGGTAGTAGTTTCATGGTAGATTTTGTATGTCAGATTTTTTATATGAAATTCTCGTTCAATACACGTGCTCATTGTTAAAGTTATTAGCAGTATTATCTGTGTACCCAAGTTAATTTATAGCAGAAATGTTAGATGGAAAAGATCCAGTGGATTTTTAGTCCAGTCTCCTAAAATAAAGGAATTAGAGTATAGAGTTCTGAGATCTACTTTCAGATAGAATTACTCTCCTGCATTTTCTTTTCATTTCTTCCTACATATGAATTCTTCCTTTCCCTGAACTTTCTAGATCATAATTAGTTTTGGCTACCTTTTATAACTTTTGATTATAAATAATGAATTCAATTTTTATCATTTGAATTTATTTATTTGATCTTCAGCAACTTTTCATGTCTGCAAATAATAATACACCTTCCTTGAGTAACTCTTCTTCAGGAGAACAAAGCACTGACAGACATTTGTTGGAAAAAGCTGGACTGGCTGAAAGTGAAGTGGAACAATATGAAGAAAATAGCAAAGACTGTGTTGTTTGCCAGAATGGGAAGGTGAATTGGGTACTTTTACCATGTAGACACACATGCTTGTGTGATGGCTGTGTTAAGTATTTTCAGCAATGCCCTATGTGTAGACAATTTGTCCATGAATATTTTTCACTCTGCAATCAAAAAGAACAAGATAAAGAAACACAGAAAAGTGAAGGGACTGTTACTTCTTAAAGATTTTGTTTACTGAAGATGGAGATATTTATTTTTTTTGCTTTAAATCAGTCATAATTTAAAGTCTGTGCAGTATTGCTGGTAATTGATAAGAATGACCTTCTAACTTCATATTTGTATAGTACATTTGTAATATAAATTAAATATTCATTCTGCTCAATATGTCTATCAGAATAGCAGTCACATGCAGTGTTACAAAAAAAATACAGCTTTTTAGCTTTTTAAAAGAATGTAAATGTTTGACAACTTCATGTGTTAAATCACTCTTTAAAGAGACACATACTAAAACTTAAAAGGGAAAATAGAGAACATTAAACTTTCTCTTATTTTTTTCTCTTTAGTGTGCAATTAGGAGAAAATTTAATTATAATTGTATACTTAGGTTAAATGAAAGAGGAATAGAAAGACATTCTATACCTTGCCAAGTCCTTCTCCTAAAAGTTGTTTAGCTTTTAGAAGTACCTATATGTTTGCACTTGTAATGTAAGGGTTATTCTTACATGTATAATTATACGCAGAAATCAGTTTTTAAATGCAGATTCTACATCAGAAATGCAGTATTCTATATTTAAATGTTTTCATTGTATCAAGTATTAAAATTCATGAATCAGATGTGAAACTTGAGCAATGAAATTATTCTTATAAGATCAGAGTATTGGAATGACATATTTTATAAGATGGACAGTGTGATTATTAATGTATGTCTTTTCTTCTTTTCTGTAAGAGTTGGGATGCATTACTTCACTTTTCTTCCTCTATAGTCTATCTGCAACAGAATAGATTTTGGAGCCACCAAAATGCACTTAAAGAAGAAATAAAAATTAATATTGTGTTTTCATTCCCTAATAAATCCCAAGCCCTTCTGAAAGAGAAGTATCTTTGTTTATTTGTTGACTATTTTATTTAAAAAGCAATGAAACCAAATGGGCCTGTTTTGTCTTTACTAAAAAGATAAATAAAGCAAAACTTTCAGGGTCTTTAATAAAAACTTACCATTGCAAGAGATTAGAACAAACAGAAAAATGAGCAACTCTACTGTAGATACCATCCAGGGACACACTTAAGCTTGACCTATATTATTTATGTAAAATCTCCTTTAAAAGAAAAACAAGCAATAACCAAACATGAGATCAGCCCAGGTATATCCTTAAGTTCCTTTCAGTTCTAATTCCTTTCTAAATCTCATAAATGCTGTATCCTCATCACTGTTATTTCAGTGATCTAATTTACAATCTAGCAGTCACATCTATTATATCCATCACTCTTCCTACATTCACATGGCTACTGTCCTAATTTAGGCCTTTCTCACATTTCATCTTTTTTATTTTTATTTTTTTATTTTAAAACCCTTACCTTCCATCTCAGAATCAATACTGTGTATTGGTTCCAAGGCAGAAGAGTGGTAAGGGCTAGGCAATGGGGGTCAAATGACTTGCCCAGGGTCACACAGCTAGGAAGTGTGTGAGGCCAGATTTGAACCCAGGATCTCCTATCTCTGGGTCTGGCTCTCAATCCACTGAGCCACCTAGCTGCCCCCTTCTCACATTTCATCTTGACTATTTTAATAACCTCTCTCGATCTCTCTGCCTTTCTGACCCATCCTCCACATAGTTGCCAATATTGTCTTCCCTGAAGCATTACCCTGACCATACCACTCCCCTACCCATTTTTAATATATAATATGTATAGTATGTAATATAAACTCAGCATGACATTTCACAATTCAGATTTATTGTACATAATTATCCTTTATAATATTGGTTTCAGCCAAAAAGCCCATGTGTTTTTTCCCTAAACTTAGCACTCCCATTTCCCACTTTTCACAGGCTGTCCCTATGTTTGGAATGTACATCCTCTTCACCTCCACCTATTAGAAAGCCCCATCTTCCTTCAGAATTCAGATCATGTGTCTTCTCCTACTGGAATCATTTTCAAATTCCATTAGTTGATCATGTTAATAGTTAATATTTATATGCTAATCTATTGACATGTTCAAAATCAACAGCATTTAGTTAAATATCTAATGCATACCAGATACTATACTAGGTGCTGGGGGAACACAGACAGTTAATGAAACCATCTCTAATCCTGAGGACCTTATACTTTAATGGGGAAGACAAGTACAGAATAAATACAAGCAAAACACAAAGTATTTATAAATGTTTTATCCCCACAGTAAGCTCCTCTGGGGAATCTCTTCTTTGTAATTCCATTACCTAGCATAGTATCATGTACATAGAAAGCACTTTGACTGGATTATAGATCACCTCATTACATGGTTCAGGAATAATGTGAATCAAATGCTAGCAATTACAAGGTGGAGATCAAGACAAAACTGACTACTTCACTCTTTAAATGTATGTCATTTATTAAATGACTTGTGATGTGTAGAATACTGGTGCCAGATCTTTGGAGAAAGTCAAGGTTCAGAGAAGTCAGTTGGATAATAGAATATATGTGACCATTCATAAGAAAAAGTACATGACAAATGCGTGAAAGGTACAAATAAAATAGGTTTTCCCGTGATGAGTGTGAGTGATTCTATGATATTCACCTTTTATGTAAAATCTAGGCATAATAGTGTTATGGAGGGAAAAGTTGGTGAAAGACTACTTGTCAACTGTCTCTTAAGAGAAACATTTCAAGCCCTTACTGCTAGTAGACTATTAATGAGGAAAATGGGAAAAAGATTGTTTTTAAAGTCATGTCTCAAAGGAAACTAAAGAAATATTGTATTTTTCTTTCAGTGCTTTTTAGTGCTTTGTATTAGGATCCCATTCCATCTGAGTGGAGACTTTTGTTTTGGATAAGAGTCAGATTCTTCTAATAGCATTATGGGACCTATCTTCTTATCACATCATCTTGTATTATAGTTACTTTTGTATCTGTCTTGTCTCCCCTACTAGATTTTAAGAATCTTAAATGTAAGGATCATATTTTTGTCTTCATCTCTCTACTTATGACCTAGTACCCTGCTTTATAGAACTGCAGAATATCAGAGTTGGAAGGAAAAAAGCTAATCTCATTTTCTCTTCTTTTCTTTTTTTGATAGTGTTATTAAAAGAAATACTATAAGCATAGTATACTTAGATTTCAACAAAGCAGTACACAAAATCTGTAATGCTATATTCGTAAAAAGATGGAGGTTCAAGGTTTGGATAAAACAATCAGGAATATTTGCTTCTGCTTGAATAACCGTACCCAAAGAATAGTCACTAACAGTTTTATGACAATGAGAGAGGTCTATGATTGTTGCATCTCAGAGACCTGTACTTTTTTTCTGGCTGTGGGATCTTTTAAACAATGATTTGGTAGAAAACATGCTTATCAAGTGTCCAGATGTTACAAAGCTAGGATGGATAGGTAACATATTAGATGACAATCAAGACTCAAAAATATCTTGACAGGCTGAAATACTGGACCTATGAAGATAAAATTTAATAGAGATAAATATAGAGTCCTATATTTAGTTTGTACAATTAACTTCAGGCACATAATGAAGGTGATGTGTTTTAGTTTTTTTAAAAGTATGAAATGGACATAAAAAATGCTAACAAGATCTTGGATTGTATATGTTTAAAAAACAGGAAAGAGAAAACTTACTATATACTCTATACCCTGGCTAGAATAAATCCATATTGTGTTTCATTCTGTGAAACATATGGTGGGAGGTCTGGAAACTATGCTTTATGAGGACTGGTTGAAGGAAACGGAAATATTTAGCTAGAAGAGAATGCTTAGGATGGACATGATAGCTGTCTTTAGTTATCACGTGTAGATTTGTTCTATTTGGCCCCAGAGGCATTTACTACATAGACAAATTTTGGCTAGATTTCTGGAAAAATTTTGTAACAATGAGAGAACCAAAGTGGATGGAGCTACTTTATGAGATAGCAGGTTCTTCCTCACTAAAAATCTTAAAGCAAAGGATATAAAACCCCTTGACAGTAATGACATAAAAGGAATTCTTTTTGAGCATTTATATCCTTAATGCTTACTATAACCCTGAGTACATAATAAGTGCTAAATAAATTATTCAATTGGTGATACTATGGTTAGAGACACAAGACAGAGATACTGGAAAATGAGGGTGATGGAAAAACAAAATAAATTTTAAAAATCACTCTCTCAAAGCACATATAGTACATTCTAGACTATACTTGGATTTCCTTCTCCCATAATTTTTACTTCAGCATGCAGTTCCTCCTTGGTGGTCAGGATGAGGTAGAGAATAGCAGTCTTTCTTGTTTTTTTCTAACACTTTAGAACAATTGCTGGATTCCTTGGATTTCTACTCCCTGTTTTTTATCCAGGCATGCAATTTGGACTGGATTTAGTCCTAAGTCTAGCCTTTAATAATACAGGTCTAAGCTCATTCACATATTTTCGGGCTAATTAAACACCTACTCTATTGTCCCAGAGTCAATTTTTCTTAAAGCTTAGGTTATGGCTCTCACCTAGGACTTTCTCAAAAAGTGAGAATAGAAAAGTACTCAGTGTACAATGTGAATCAGGTATATGACAAGTAATTTATTCCTGTTTCTCACCTTTTACAATATGATATGCCAAAATCTGTAATAGTAATTACCAGATTCTGTGCCATTCAATGTTTCCTTGGCATTTGAACTCTGGATTCTTGGAATGTTCTTTTTATGTGGGAGCTCTCAATTTTGGCTATGGCATTCCTGAACTTGTTTTTTTAGTTCTCCTTTCAGGAGGTGATCACTGTATTCTTCTATCTTCATTTTACTTTTTGTTTCTAATAGATGTGGGCAATTTTTAATTTATGATTTTTGAAATATAGTGTCCAATTTTAAAAAAATTATGGTTATCGAGGAGTGTTATTATTTGTAAATTATCTCCTTTCAATCTGTATTCAAGATCAATTTTTTTAAAAAATCAGATATTTTCTATTTTTTTCACTTTTAATTTTGTTCTGATACTTGATGATTTGGGAAGCTATTGATTTTGGTTTGGTCTATTTTTTTTTTCTGGAGGTCTATTACCTGGGTAAGGTTTACAACTTTTTATTCTAAGCTATTTATTTTATCAATCAGTCAGGAAACATTTATTAATTACCTACTATGTCTAGGTACCATGGTAAGTCCTAGGAAGGGATACAAAGGAGACATGACAGTCCCTGCACCTGGATGAATTCACAGTATAATAAGGGATATAACATGCAAACAATTATGTACAAATAAGATATGAATTTGAATTATCCAACAAAAGGAAGGCAGTAGAATTAAGTTGGATTAGGAAAGGCTTCCTATAGAAGGTGGAATTTCAGTTGGGATTTTAAAGAAGTCAGAGAAGTAGGAGGCAGAGATAAGGAAAGAGAGCATTCCAGCTAGAGAAAATGCCTGGAGCTGAGAGATGGAGTGTCTTATTTGAGGAACAGATAGGTCAGTGCAACTCAAAGTGATCAAAGAGTATGTGGCAGGTTATAAAGCATAAGAACACTGGAAAAGTAGGGAGTAGGGCTAGATTATGAAGGACTTTTGAATGTCAGAGGAGTCTTCTTCCACTTTCCTCTAGAACTTGTATTTCATTTTTTAAAAATCTCTGCTTCATTTTTTCCCCATGGTCTTTATGAAATCACTATGGAAAAATAAAATTTCATTTTTAAATCACTGATTACAGTTATTATAGAGTTACTCACCTCTTCTACTTGGACATCTCTAGATCTACTATAATTTTTCATACTAGTCATTTTTTTTTAATCCTTACCTTCTGTCTTGGAGTATTGACTCCAAGGCAGAAGAGTGGCAAGGGTAAGCAATGGGGTTAAGTGACTTGCCCAGGTCACACAGCTGGGAAGTGTCTGAGGCCAGATTTGATCATTGTTTTTTTTTTTTATTTACTCCTCTTTCCATCTTTAGTTCCTAAATTGAGGCTTTGTATCAAGGCCAGGCTTTGATCCTTTCTTCACTTTTGGGTAATGTGGTTGGTCCTATTTGGTCCTGAACTGATGATCTGGTCTCCTGTGTTGACCTTCAACTTTTGGGTATATCTCCCCTCTCATTTGATTTTTGAGATTCAGATCACTGGATCTTCTGGTCCTTCTATGTTGTTTCAGAACTGAATCACCTCAGGGGGCAGCTGGATGGCTCAGTGGATTGAGAATCAGGCCTAGAAACAGGAGTTCCTAGGTTCAAATTTGACCTCAGATACTTCACAGCTGTGTACTCTGGGCAACTCTCTTAATCCCCATTGCCTAGCAAAGAAAGAAAAAGAAAGAAAGAAAGAAAGAAAGAAAGAAAGGAAGGAAGGAAGGAAGGAA
>NC_058131.1:453339537-453520530 GCF_016433145.1 Gracilinanus agilis | reverse complement strand
GGGGGGGGGTTGAAGGGGAAAGGTGGAGCATGAATCATGTAACCATGTTAAAAATGAATATTAATAAATGTTAAAATATATATATATATAGTGTTCTAATTTCTATCTATTCTGTTTCTTCAGAATAAAATCTATGCTTCTAGAGCCACATTTTTATCACTAGCTTAATCTCAGTGGGTTTGGTGATTTCTCTAAGGATGTATTTGCTACTTTGTCTCTAGTAAATTTTTTTTTCTTATTGCCTATAGAGGTTGTGTCCTAGAAGGAGCAGGGCCAAAGTTAAAGGATGAGGCCTTTGTTCTGGCACAGAAGATGTCTATGTGAGGGGGTAAACTTCTTTATTTGTTACCAATTTAAGAAAGATAGTTTATATTCCCAGCCTTTTTTTTTTCTTTTGTACAAGCAGTTGATATTCTCTTGGAGTAGGCCTTTTAAAAGGTAAGCTAGATCTTTTTGTTATAGCAAAGAACTGGAAATTAAGGGAGGGATGCCCATCATTTAGGGAATGGCAGAACAAATTATGGTATATGAACATAATGGAATATTATTGCATCACAAGAAATGATGAAAAAAGTGTCAGAGAAACTTGGAAAGACTCATTTGAACTGCTGAATGAAGTGAGCAGAACCAGAAGAGTTTGAATAATATCATTGCTGTTGTAAGAAAACAACTTTGAAAGACTTAAGAACTCTTAACAATGGAATGGCCATCCACAATTCCAGAGGATCAATAAAGAAGTATTCTACCCACCTATCAACAGCCTGGTGATTGCTTCAAGATGCTGCATAAGATGTAGTTTCAGATATGACTAGTGTGGGGATTTTTGGCTTGACTATGCATATTTGTTATTTGTTGGTTTTTTTTTAACTTTAGAGGGTCTAGGATGAGGTGCTAAGGACAGGTAAGAAAATGAAAAGAAAGAAAAGAGAGTCATCAAAACTTAGAGAAGGAAGGCCAAAATAAATCACAAACAAGCATGGCAGCTTTGAAAGTTGTGTTGAACTTAAAAGAAAATCAAATTACATATGGATTTACCATTTCATGTGTAATCTCATTTTTCTGTTCTACATTTATGGAAATGCTAATTTTATTTGATGTTTGTTAAGTTCAGAATTTAATTCTTTTAAAATAAAGGTTAAGCTAAATCTTTTTTGTTACAGCCAAGAAGTTAAAATTAAAGTGGTATTTATTAATTGGGGAATGGCCAAACAAATTATGGGAATGTTATGCTGAAAGAGAAATGGGGAAGACTTATATGAACTGATTTAGAGTGAAATGAACAGAACAAGGAGAATATAATAATAACAAACTTGTCAAGACAAACAATTTTAAAACATTTAGAAGTGCTTTGGAACTCAAATCAATTCAGAGACCAAATAACATGTCTAGAGGGCAAACCAGTGATGAAACACATTGAGGTAATGAATTTAAGATGCAGAATAAGACATTCAGTTCAGATATGGCCCATGTGGAAGAGTTTCATGATTTTCTTCAACTGTGTTCAACAGCAAGTAAATAGGAGTGAGGGAGGCAAATGGTAAGAGTAATCCAAAGTTGGGGTTTGCCAAGGAATAGATAATAGGACAAAGAGGGCAAGGAACTAAAATGGAGAGAATAGTATAGAGTTCAATAAATTTTCTAGGAGATCAAGATAGGAAGGAGAGGAAAGTGTACCAGTGTAGGGGTGATGGATAGGTCACAGTGAGGATGAAGATAGGATTAAGTGTTATAAGGCAAAGAAAAAGATAGAATGATAAAGGATTATTATCTGATAAAGAAATTTCAGAGTTGATGAACAAGGAAGTGATTCTCTTGTGGGTGATGGGAAGATCAAGAGCTAGACAATATTTTTACAAGGTCAAATGGAGGAGGAGGAGGTCATGGAAATTGCAGAAATGGGAAGTCAGGGTATTTGAAGGTGCTTTTGTAAATATACATATACACATATATTCAAGTCTGCTAGTATGAAGGAAGGAGATGGTGGAGAAAATAAGGAAGAGGCGAAGTTTCTGGGTAATGGTAATAGGAAGAGAATCTAGAAGGGGCAATGAGGAGCAAGTAGCATTCCAACTTCTCAGTTATGACCAGTGATTTGGGAGATGGGGAACATGAGTGAAAATGCAACTAATACTACAAAGAATGGCTTGGGATGCAGGGTCATCAGGAAGGAAGAAGCCAGATATTTGTGAGAGAGTCAGAAGATGGTGTGAAAAAGGAAAACATGAAAAGTTAATTATGGAGTAGGCAGAACCCAGAAGGGGCAGGTGGATCTGAAGCAGTGTATTTTAGTAGGTGGCGGGGGGATAGTGTTGAAGGACATAGGCAGCAGGGAATGAAGAATGGAGTTTTTATGATGTTTGGGGGTTCAAAATCTGGGATGGGAGAGTATGAGGGGTGAGAGTATGCTGGAGAGAAGTCTACTGAAGGAGACAAGCGAACAAAATATTTGAGGTTATCCCTCATGGCAGGTAGTATTATAAGAGCTCTAGCTTAGCAGGTGATAACAGAGGGTATGGTCTGGGGGAGACTGGATAGGAAATTGGAGCATGGAAATTTAAGGTGGGTCTGGTCCAAGAATAGACTGGGGAGCACTCAAAAAGACCTTGTGTCAAAGGCAGAGGCCATTAGATGGGTGGTCTAGATCCAGGGCTAGGAAAGACTTCCTTTAGAATTTAGGATTTGAGTTGAGTCTTGAAGGAAGCCAAGGAAACCAGGAGAGGGAAGCGAGGAGGGAAAACATTCCAGATATGAGGAATAGCCAGTGAAAAGATACAGAAATGGAAGATGGAGCATCGTAGTAAAGAATAACAAAAAAGGCCTTTGTCACTGTATTAGATAGATAGCATGAAGAAGGGAATAAAGGATAAGAATTGGATGGGTTGTGAAGGATTTTTAAATGCCAAATGGAGCATTTTATATTTGATCCCAGAGTTAATAGAAAGCCAATGGAGTCTTGAGTATGGAGTGTGAGACAGTATGGTTAGGGGTGAAACATGGTTAGATTTGAGCTTTAGGAAAATCACTTAGGCAGCTGAGTGGATTAGAGTGGGATAAGACTTGAGGCAGGAGAGCAACTAGAAGACTATTGCAGCAGTCCAAGCATGAATTGATAAGGGGCTACATCATGGTGGCCATAGCTAATGTATAGAAATCCTGCTCTATAACCAGAGACTTATCTGAGTGACCTAGGGTGGTCGTCAGACGCAAAGAATGAAACAGATTGGAAGCATGGCTTGTTAGCTCATAGTACTCCAAAAAATACTGAAGTAGCCACTTTATTATAAAGATCCCCTTCCCCCAAAAACCCAAGAAAATTTCCCACAGTTACAGAGAGCAAGATTTTTACTATAGTCAAAACAAAAGCCTTAGAAGCCTCCAGGTGTAGATAAAAAACCTATGCTAAACTATCAACTATATGTGTTATCTTTAAGTGGAGCCTGGGACATCTCCGTTAAGCCGGAAAACCCCAGCAGTTTCTCAGCCTTGATGGTATTAAATAATTTTTTGAGCCTCATTATTTTACTTTAATTCTGGGCAAAATGCCCTGCCAAGGGTTCGACCTTGGCCTTACCAGCCATCTGTATTCTCGGGCAAAGGGGAACAGAGTTAGCCCCGCTCCTGCTGGAGTGCTGAGAGCCCAAAGCTTTTTCAATAAGACTATAATGCATTTTGAAGGAAGGTGAAAATTATGAAAGGAATCAAAAGAGGAATCTCAGATTTTTATCTTAGATATCCCACTCCGATTTCTCGACCTAATAGGGAGAAAGCAATACATGGCTCTGCTGGTCTGTATCTTTTGAGGGGGTCCAGATAAAAATATCTACTCGAGATTCTAATTTCTATTAATAGCTCCCGACATATCCCCCTTCTCTTCAAAATAACATGATTTATTAGACAGGAAAACTTTGAATAATGAAAGAAGTTAAAATTGGTTATAATCATCAGTTATAGTTGGATCTGATATGAATTACAGATCAAATTGTTTGTTTATGGCTCTCTACACTAATGTAGAGAGAAGAGGACATATAGGAGAAAAGCGAAGGCAGAAATGAGAAGCAGTGTGACCTCCATATGGGTATGAGAATAGAGAATGAACTTGGGATTTCATTAGTATAGGGAACTCCCCAATGAGTAAGCTGTCTTCTAATGCAGAATAGTATCTTCTCTATAACTTGCAGGCTCTCTTTGATTCGTAGTGTTAGTTGTGCCTAGAGCACTGAAAATTAAATGATTTGTCCAGGTCCACAAGACCATGATGGGCTGAATGGAGGCTTCCCTTATGGACTGAATGTCAGTGTGTGCAGAATTGGGAACTGAATTCAAGTCTTCCAAGGCTAGGAAATATATCTATCCAATATACCATACTGTCTCATTTTCTAAAGAGCCTCTGCAAAACTGCCCTTGCTGTTTGAAAGTTTTAGGCAAAATTTCTCTGGCTGATCCAACACTTTTCATCAATCTATCCTCATGTTTTTCTAGGATCTTCCCAAACAATGAGGTCATTAAAGCACACCCTTATTTGCTTTGAATTCATATCTCCAAATACTTTATTATTAGTATTTGGAAAGTGGCAGGTGCCCCCAAGATGTCTTGGGGCATGGGCTTAAACTGGGAAGATTCCTTGGGGAGATATAAACAGTTTTATCTTTCTCTGCCATAATAATCTGATAGTAGTTGCTGCCCAAGACTAATATTGAAAACCCAACAGACAATCTAATTGCTTGAACAATCCAGGGTATCTTGAACCCTTAGCATGATGTATCGATCCACTTGTGTTCTTTTTCGTTGTCTTTTTTCATTTTTCTTTGGAACATTACTATGAACAGTATTTATGGCTAGTTAGATTCTAATTATGTGATTAACCAACAGGTTTTGAGGTGTCACCTGAGGTTAGCCATCACAGACAAAAGAATTTCCCTAGATTGTGGAACAGTGGTTTCAGTGAACTAGATCCTATGAGTTGCTCTCTGGGCACATCTCACATCTCATTCATGAAATGAGAACATTCCTTTCCTCTTACTGGGCATTTATCTTAAATACCTTCTATTCCCTTGATACTAGAAAATCCACAAAGGCAAATTTCTCTCCATTCACTTAAAAAGTTGAAGAAGTATTACTATTAAGATATTCTCTATCATCACTTGACCTTTCTCCCACATGCCTCTTCACAAGTTGCCTTGGTGGTCCAAATACACAGTTATTAAGTCCTAGCTTATTTGAAGTATTCTTCCAGAATATTGAAAATAGACAATAATTGGTTCTAGTTAGAATTGACATTCCATTAACACATTATTTTGAGAATTATGGGAAGATGACATGTAAGATCTTTGAAGAGGCCAGATCTCCCGCCCACATTCCAGTTAAGCTTTAAAAACACACCAGAAAAAAATAATAAAGAAAATCAAAGAGAAATAAGCACCTTTATCCAGTGTAGGAGGACACAAAAGGAGTACCATAATCCTGAAGAAGTTCTGACTGGACACAACACAAGGTAAGTAGAAAGGCAAAGCATGTGAGCAGGTCACAGTAGGAGATGGAGCTAGACTAGTGTCTAGGCTACCCATACCCAGCCCAGTATCCAGGAAGCCTGTGCCCTTCCCAGAGCACAAGCAGCCAATGACTGAACTGAACCACAGCAAAAGACCAAGACAAGACTAATGTTCAGGCAGCCCATCATAGAGGTTAGTTACCTCAGAGCTTTAGTAAGAGCCACAGAAGGAGAAAGGGGCAGGGCAACACCTGAGATGTGAACACCTGGAGTCTTACAGGAGGTCTGCTACCAGCATAATCAACAGCATTTGGTTGAGGCTTGTCAGAACCACTGCAAAGGATGGAGCCAATCCTATGTTTAGGACTCTCCAAGGAGCAGGGAGTTGATAAAGAGCTAAATCCAAGTTGGGCACATCTAGAGGCTAAAAAAGTCTGTGTATTGAGAGAGAAGCTCAAGAGGTAGATACAGAAGAGAGTAACTCAAATCCAACTAAAACTTCAGAGAAAAGAATGTCCTAGACCTAGACAAAGTACAAGTACTAAAGGAAAAAAATGAAATGAGATGCAAAATGTAATATTATTGATATGGCAGCTATATAACGAGACTAATAGCTTAGAAGAAACAGTGATTAAGGTTTATCCAAAAATTGGACTACATGGAAGATAAATCAATAACTCCATGAGAAAAGAAATATTAAAGTAAAAAGATTGAGAAAACAGAATCTGGAAAAAAGGTATTAGAAAGATATATCATAGGAAGACCTAAAAATTAACCTCCCTTCCCAAAGACTAAATACCATTTTTTAAGAAATCATAACAGTACAGTTCTTTTGAAACCAGAAAGCAAAAAGAAAATAAAGAATTCACTAGTTATTCCTGAAAGAAATATCAAAATGAAAACTCAGTAATGTAAACAAAATTCAGAGCTTTGGGGGCAAGAAAAAATACTGCAAGCATTCAAAAAGAATTGTAACAGCAAAGAGCCATATATGGCTTGGCAACTGCCATTATGAAGGAGAAGAGAACTTAGATCCTATGTTCTAAAACTCGTTGGCTCAGGACACATGATCAGGGTTCCACTAATACTTTAGGGGCACAATCTCTCTTATATTTTATACCATCTTAGTTTCTGGGAGGGAAAGGAGATTCGGGACACAGTTTAGTTCAGTTCCTATATAGCAGTGATAGTGAACCTTTTAGAGAGTGCATGCCATGGCCCACCACCTGCCCCCTGTGACCTTGTGCTGTGTTCCATCTCCCTCAGATCAAGGGCTGCATGCACCCCGCCTCACCCTCACCCTGCTTTATCCCACACAGGGGAGGGAGAAAGCATTCCCATTGGGCTGCTGGCCAGAGGGGCAGGCGAAGTAAGGAATGTCCTCAGTGAGTGTAGAGAGGAGGAGGAGAATGGCCCCCTGTGCACTCTCATTGGGCCACTGGGCAGAGGGGCCACGGATATGAAAAAATGTCATTAGGCATGGTGGAGAGGGGGAAGGGAGCAGCTCTGCCTGAGTCTCTCTGCCTTTCTAGTAACAAACTCTGGTAGGTGAAGGTAGGCATGCTCACAGAGAGTGCTCTGCATGTCCTCTCTGGTACATGTGCCATTGGGTTTGCCATCACAGCATTAGTCCCTCTACATGCATGCTTAAATCCCACTGGGCTAGTATCCCAGATCCTTGCTCCTCAGTACTTAACTGCTGAGCTAGCTATGATAACCAGCCTGCATTTGTTTTCCTGGATTTCCATTTCTTGATCTCCAAGATTGGAAACTTTATTCCCTGCACCTAGGCAGAAAAGTCAAAAAAATCCAGGCTCGTTTCTCAAGGGTATATACCTAAGGGGAAGAGGGGAGGTAGTAGCCCTCAGGCCCTTGCCCCTTACTACATGATATCATCTGCTGTGACTAAAGGAATCCCTCATTATTATATGAGAATTGCAGAAAAAGGTAGTCTGTGCTCAATCAGGCATTTTTAAAGACATAGTTCTGGCTACATTGCCAAAAGAAAAACACTACACCTAATCATGTGGTAGGCCAATACAAAATGTCCACATGTGTCCCAGATCTCCTGTCTCCCAGAAGCAAAACCCCAGGATCTTCCATATCAATGACTTGATCTTAGATCTGGGCATGGGCCAAAACCTCATTACATGAGATACCTGGATTTCCACCTGCTGTAACAGGTAAGACTTTTATTTCTGTTTTTTTTTTCTTATTTCTTAAGAGCAGGACCCTTATTTTGCTTGTCTATACTCATATTCCTTCAAATGTAATAGAAAAGAATTTGTTTTAATAACTTCTATTGAACTGTTGTGGGTAGGTTTGACTAAAACTCCGTATTATCTGCACTCTGTCTCTTCTACCATTTCTTTAATTAATGAGGCATTTATCAGGTCCCCTTCCCTATAGTAGCTTCTGACTTTGGATAGAAGTGTTTCCCCATCAGATAGGACTACAGATTGCATCCCTCCCCTGGGAAGTGATCACAGGCTTCAAAAGAAATACCTTGACTCCCATTTTTTAAAATTATAAAGATATTTTACCAATTATATTATAAGGGTTAAAATTAATGGTTGGACTAAATATCTAAAAATGTGGTCACTGAAAATATATTGCTCAAGTCAAGATGACTTTTTATGGTAATTTATTTACAAAAGGAGAAAGTGAAAGTAAGGGAAATGAGAGAGAATAGATAATTACTCCAGTCCAGTTCAAACCAGGCAGGGTTTCAGAGGCCCCAGCAAAGGAAGGCCCAGAGGTAAACCAAACAAGGATTCCAGTCATGAAGCCTTCTCCAAAACAGGGACCTCTCCAGAGGATTGTCTCTCCAAAAAGTCAGGAAAGAAGTCAGCCTTTTCACTCACACACGTGGTAGTTCAAAGGGAAAGATTCAAGAACAGTCTCCCCAAATTTCAGAGTCTCAGGTCCACAAAGCAGATTCTTCACCAGCCTTGAACTCGAACTCCGAACTCTGAAGAACAGCCTCTCATTGGAAGTTGCAACTGCTTTTATTTTATGTTTTTATTTATTTTTTAAATAACCCTTACCTACCATCTTGGAGTCAACACTGTGTATTGGCTCCAAGGCAAGAGTAGGCAATGGCGTGGAGGGTGTCAAATGACTTGCCCAGGGTCACACAGCTGGGAAGTGTCTGAGGCTAGACTTGAACATAGGACCTCCTGCCTCTAGGCCTGGCTCTCAATCCACTGAGCTACCTAGCTGCCCCCTGCAACTGCTTTTAAAGACACTTCTATGCGTCACTTCCTGTGCATTCCTTCTACTTTATGTGGACCAGCTGTAGCTTTAGCTTTGCTTAGGACTGCCCAGGGAGCAGTCATTTCTGATTTGTCATCCACTTTAGTATATGTAGTCACAGACCTCCCCCACATAAGGATAAAATGGGATATATACACTTCTGGTGATTAAATCTAAAAATAGGCAGGGGAGAGTTAATCTCATCTTCACAACATGTAATAACAAATTTCCATATAAGATTTTCAAAGTTATATGATGGTCTACCTCCTTCTCTTCCCTGTCCCCTCCTGGAGCTGTTAAGCACTTTGATCTGGGTTATACATGTATTATCATGCAAAGCATTTTCCTATTGATCATTTTTGTTAGGGAATAATCATATAAAACCAATACCCTAAAACAACAACAACAACAAAAAAAACCCAACAAAATAAACTAATAGTAAAAAATTGCATGCTTTTGATCTGCATTCTGACTTCAGCACATTTTATTCTCACAACAATCCTGCAAATGGTATTATTATTTTCATTTTACATATGAGGAAACTGAGAAATGCAGCTATTAAGTTGGTCAGGGTCACAAAGTATCTGAGGCAGGACTTAAGCTTAGGTCTTCTTGATCCTAGCCCAGCATTTTATTCCCTACTCCACCTCTCTTTCTACTTACTTAAAATCTTATGTTAGTTAGAGATGTAAGAGTGAAGGTAAGTTTGATTAATTGATTAATTAATAATTTAATTTATTATAATTATAATTTATATATTTGTATATGTGGAAAATATAGGTAATGGAGGGCACCAGGGATGTTAAAATATAATCTAATAGGTACACACACTGGGGTGTAGGAGACTGGACCAGGATCAGGAGTTCACTGAATTTATCACAGGAATGGCAGTTGATCTTAACTGTCACCCTGCTCTCCCCAGGTCAGAGTCTAGAAACAAGCAGGCAAGGTAAAAGGGGTTTAATAGCTTTAATTATGTTTAACTAAAAGGTGGGAAAGGGATTTCTATACTTAAAATCTAAAGGGCAAAACCACAGGGCAAGGGGAGGACTTATTTCTACACTAATCTAAGTGATCTAACAGGCAGGGCCCAAGAAGCAGTGCAGTCTCTGGGACCTGATTCAAGCCTGATGCCAGCCAGACTTGAACAGCACAGCTATGGATCAGAGGGGTGGCTTTGAGGGTTCTCACAGTTTTCCAAAGAGGTTCACAGGATGCCAAAATCCTAGGTGGTCCAAGATATCCAAGAAGAAAGAGTGTGCTTGAGAAACTGTCCACCAGATCCCAAACTTCTCCTCTTCTTGGTGCTGTTCTGTTGTTGCTGGAAATCCACCTCCACTCAGGATCCCAAGGAAATCAGGAAGCAGGGTTTGAGATCTCCCTGGGCTGGCAACAGTTTGCCCACCACTAATGGAGTCTCTCTCTCAGGGCACACACGCTTCCTCCTCCTTCATTCCATCATAGAATGCACCAGGCTTCCTGCTAGGTCAATCTTAATACTTAATTAACTAACTAATCTTCCTCACAACATATATAGTATAAAATTATAATTATTTACAATTTAATTATTTAATAAATACCTCTAGACCTCATTTAAAGTAACTGTTACTTGAGGACACTTCTGTTGAATCAATTAGCCAAAGACATTAAATTGGGTATAGAAAAGTCCTTGTTCAGTTTGCTGACTGGAAGCCACAGGATGAAATGGCACCACACAAGAAATGTATTCGCATTGGTTGAAGAGATTCAAGTAATTTCTGATGAGAATTTGGATAAAACAGTAAACCAGTTTGAAATCTGGGATTCCAGTGGTGGGCAATGCTGGAGGGGGCACATTCAGCCAAGTTTCTGAGAATGAAGTGCTTGGTTGGGGAGGAGACAGAGGGGAAGTTTGTAAATTTTGAAAATTCAAAAGATTTTCGACTTCCTATGGGCAGTTAGGTGGCACAGTAGATAGAGTGCTGGGCCTGGAATCAGGAACACCTGAGTTCAGATCCAGTCTCAGACACTTACTAGCTGTGATCCTGGGCAAGTCACTTAACCCTGTTTGCCTCAGTTTCCTCATTTATAAAATGACTTGAAGAAGGAAATGGAAAACCACTCCAATATCTTTTTGTCAAGAAAACTCCCCCCCAAAAGTCATGAAGAGTCAGGTAGGTGGCACAATAGATAGAATGCTAGGCCTGGAGTCAGTAAGACCTAGGTTCAAATCTGGCCTCAGACATTTATTAATGTATGACCCTAGGCAAATCACTCAACTCTGTTTCAATTTCTTCATCTGTAAAATGATATGGAGAAGGTAATAGCAAACCATTCTAGGAGTTTTGCCAAGAAAATCCTAAATGGGATCATGAAGAGTTGAATGTGACTGAAACAACTAAGCAACAACATGACCATTCTCATTGTCTATGGAATAGCAGTGGCTGATGGCAGTGTAGAGAATGTCTACATCAGGAACTGAGGACACATTAGACATACTGAGGAAAGGCAGCTTCAGAATTCTACAAGGAGCTAAGCAGAAAGCTATACCATAAATGAGTTTCATGAGGACTCCATGAAGAAAGAAAAAGACTTTCAGTAGCTCTTCCAAAGGGTTATTTTTCCTTATTTTCCACATCAGTTCTCTAAACATAAACTTACTATCCCCTGAATTGTGCATGTGTATATGATTGTGTGTGCCCTAGATTTTGGGGGCAAATGTTTTGTACCAACTATTTTTACTATGCTACTTGGTAAATACCCATTTCTAAAAGTTAATTTTCTGGCAATTGACATCAAGTAATAATCTGTAATACAAGTAGAGGTTTATGATCTATAATGGTGATGGTGAACCTTTTAGAGACCGAGTGCCAAAACTGCAACCCTCATGACACATATGAGCCCAGCCCCTTTACCCCAGACTAGAGAGAAGAAGTGATCCTATTGAACTACTGGACAGAGGTTCAAGTGCTGTGAGAAATGTCCTCAGGCACAGTGGAGAGGCGGAGGGGAGCAGCCCCCTCTGGCGTTCTTACTTTAGGTTTGTCAATATAGACAACAATATTAGATAACCACCACTTAACCATTTAGAGTTACTCCTCAAATCCTGAGGAGGAAAGTGGCCAGCTATACTCTGGGGATCTATTTTGCCATCATGAATATAGAGTTTCAAGAGGGAGCCCATACCCCATGCTATAGACATAAAATCAAATTTAGATTAATTGTTCTTCTAAAACACAAGATGAGAAAACTATGAGTTACATCTGACTATTTGGAATAAACTATGTAGTGCAATACATAAAACATATTGATCATACTTTATAGGTTCAAAAAATGATACAGCCATATCCCTGATAAACCCCAAATCATCTGTGATTTCACGATGAACATTAGAAAAAGATACCAACTTTATGAGGTGTAGTATACAGAATTGGGGTGATATAGTTTTTTCTAGCTTTGGCTGAGTTCCAAAAGCTGTTAGGGGTTTGGAATCTTGAGGAAGGGGCAGTTGGCTGGATCTTCTGTGGAGGGAGGTTGTCAGTCAGCCAAGCTGCCTTGATTACCTAGCTTTAATATTGAAATTTAGCCTAACTTTGATATATTTACTTAAGAAATTATTATTTTAGATAAACCCTTTATATCTTCTTTCCTAATACCTTCCCTGCCTTCCCTCCCTTACCTTATATGTCTGTGGAGTTAATAAGGAGAGTAATTAGAGAGGAGTTAAATCTGTGAAGGGTTATCTAATTGACAGCATTAGTTATAGTTAGTCAGTCATCATTTATTCCCTTTAGATAGCAATAGCACTTTGTAAAGCTGAGTTTAAAGGCAGGTCCTTACTCAGACTCCATCTTTACTTCCCTTCCCCCACCTGAGGTTCCTGAGACAACTGATAGGGCTTTCCTTTGATCCACCTTCCTAACAAACATCCTTCAAAGAAAATAAACCCTTTTGTGTTTCAACAGCCCTATTAGTATAATTTGTCTGTTAGTTATCAAGAGGGAAGAAGAGGGAAAGAAACAACATACTCTGGGCTTAGAGGGAAGCTGGGGCATCCATCTTGAAGGAAGGTGTTACTTCAAAACAAGTCCCTTCCTGTGAAATTAACTAAAGCCTGTTTGTTAATTTCAGCCTAGTCTATTTCCCTCACCTTGTGTTTGAGTCTAAGTCCCAGTCTGTAAGCCTGCTGTGTTTGTCTGTTTAGTCTAATTTCTCTTCTCCCTGAAGATCTCTGTTTCCCTTCTGTGTTATATTCCTGACTTCAGTCCTATTATACCCTGAATCTCCTTTAATCCCAGCCTACCTGTAACCGAGATTACCCACTTAGCAAGTCTCCAATATCCTCCTTTCAAATTCTCTTATACCACACACCTTTCCTCAATTACCCACAAAACAGAGGATATCGGAAGAGATTTAACTTCTCAGTTTATTTCTATTTCTATTGGAGAGTCTTAGTTTCTCTATTGTACATAGAATATCTATGTTACTTGTTCTACTCCTTGAAATCTGAATATTTTAGTCAATCGATAAACATTTAATAAGTAGCTACTATGTGCCAGGCACTGTGCTAAGCACTGTTGATTGTACAGTATTGCCTTCTTCTCACAAGGAAAGATGTATATAATGTCCAGATTGTTATTGTTCAAGACAAAGGATACAATGAAATAGAAATGAGGAATTTGACCATGCTGAGGTTTTAAACAAAACATTAATTAATTAATTAATTAATTTACTCATTCACTCACTCATTTATTTGTTTGTTTGTTTGTTCATTTATTTAATTATTTATTTGAAGCCCTGACTTTCCATCTTAGAATCAATACTGTATATTGGCTCCAAAGCAGAAGGGTGATAAGGGCTAGGCAATGGGGGTTAAGTGACTTGCCCAGGGTCACACAGCTGGGAGTATCTGAGGCCAGATTTGCAACTAGTTTCTTTTTTTAAAACCAGTTTTAAACTGGTTTGAAAATCTGGCTTCAGACACTTCCCAGCTGTGTGACCCTGAGCAAGTCACTTAATCCCCATTGCCTAGCCATTACCATTCTTCTGCCTTGGAGCCAATACACAGTACTGACTCCAAGACAGAAGGTAAGGGTTTTAAAAAAAACAACAAAAAAAATGGTTTGGACGAGCTCAATGATCCTCAGACAGTTTGTAGCTCTGGATTTGGGGCATGGTGCATGAACAAAGGTAATGAGGGGCAAGATGTCTTAACTCATTTCCTTATTGTTTCCTTTGAATAGAAAAGCTTACTACCTGGTGTGCTGTTTAAAAATATTCTACATTTCCCAGGACTCCCTGCTACAACTTCCTCCAACATCTCCCACTTCCTTTGTGGGAGGTGTCGGAGAAAGTATAAAAGAGAGAGTTTTGGCACCTTTTCACTCTCTCTATCCTGGAAACTTGATCCTGGAGGCACTCTAGACTCTGGAGACTCTCTTGGCCCTGAGCTCTCTCTCGGAGCCTTTTTTTGGAGATCTACCTCCTAGCCTTTCCTTTTCTAATCTAAATAAACCTAGATATTCTAACAATAAGTGCTACCTGATATTTATTGAGCTCTGAAGAGCTTGGGTCAATTTCCTCTCCTGGGCTTGGAGGCTATCCTGGCTACTCTTCCTCAGGCTTCCCTACCTTCCTTTCCCTTTCTACCCTACCTTTCCCTTCTACCTCCAAAATTCCCTTTCACATTTTATGGTGACCCAGATGGGACCTGGACCTACCTATCTGCCTACCAGTCTTACTGCCTACTGGTAAGTAAAAAAAATTTTCCCACCCCAAGCCCAGCCCAGTGGGGGTCCCTTCCCCTACTAAGCTCCTGCTGAGCTCCTCTGCCTCAGCAGGAGTTCCAGATCCCTCACCCAGCCCAGGATCCTTAGCTCTAACCCTCTTTACCCCTGCTGCCAAAAACCCAGCAGGGGGTCTGCTGGCAAAAACCAGCAGGGGTCCTGAAAAACCCTTGTCCCTTTCTCACCTTCAACCACCCAGCCAATCACCCAGCCTAATTCTAAAACTCCCTGCCTACCCCTAACTCTAAAAGCCAAAAAGCCCAAAAGAAAAAGACCCTAAAAACTCTCCTTACCTTTGCAGGGAGGAACCCCCAGAGTGCTTCAGCTCTACCCCATTCCTTCATCTTGATTCCCAGAATCCCACAGTGCCTTAGCTCCACCCCTTACCACCCCCACCAGCACTAGTCCCACCCGTAGTCCCACCCCTAATTCTCCTCTCGCTATGGTACTGCACCTTGGCCCCAAGAGGCCAGCACTGAGCACTCAGTGTGTGCTCCTCTCTCCCTTTTTCTGCTAAGCTACAGTGCTGCTTTTCTGACACTGGAGAGCAACACCAATAACAAATAAATAAAAAATGTTTGTTGCAGCTTAAACTAAATCAATCAATCAAAAAAACATAAATAAATAAAAACAAACAAATAAATAATCAAAACTAAGTAACTAACTAACTAAATAATAAATAGAAGCCTCAGAACATGTTTGCTTCTATACAAGAGAGCCTTTTGGCTTTTGTCAAATTGGAAACTTTTATGGTTTCCAAATGCCTCTTCCTTTTGATGCTGCTGGGAAATTTTCTTTTTAAAATTTCCAATAACATGCAGAAGGCTACAAATAGGAAACTGCAGGCCCAGATCCAAGCAGTACAAACTCAATTGGACAATTTCAAATACACTGTGTAGTGGAAAAGGAGGATTCAAAATTTTGTAAAGCTGTTCCCAAAATACTCAGGGAGGAAAGTCATCTATTTCTTCTATTTCCCCTGAAGTAGAGACAGAGACAGATGTAACGAAACTCCTCTCTCGTCTTGTGCATCTCTTGGCCAACCCTCTTTCCCCTCCTCCTTCTCCTGACACTCCTGTCCCTTCTCCCAACCCATAACCCACTGCAACTGAGACTGTACCAGTTCCTACCCATGCCATGGTAAGCATGCAAACACCTCAAAAGACCTGTTCTGCCACGGTAAGCACCAAAACGACTCAAAAGAAACCAAAACCATGCTATGATTCTGATTCATATTATTCTTATTCCTGTGATGGCTTTTCCCTCTAAGGGTAGTGCCTACATTAGACAAATCTGGGGATGTGATAAATTTAACACACTCCATTCACTCCTCAAGATATCAAAGAATTTTGAAAAGATGTTCCAAATTATAACGATGAACCCATAGCTGTAATGAAAAAGATGGAAGACATATTTTTCTAATATAATCCTTCCTATAAGGATGTGGAAAAATTACTCCAGATCTTCCTGACAGAGAGAGAAAGAAACAAAATCATCTCTCATGTAAATAAGGGTCAAAGATGAAATGTAGTACACTGGCCATGTGAAGATCCTCATTGGAACTACAATAAATCTGAGGAATATTTGCAGTTAAATAATGCTAGGGCTGCAATATTAAAAGCAATGAAAGAATGTACAGAACATCCAGACAATGGGACCAAATTCTATTGCCTAACGCAAAATGATGACGAAACTCCTTCTCAGTTTATGGACAGGCTTATTGAATTGGTAGGTCAATATTTGGACTTAGATTTATCAACAGAGGAAGGTATAAGACAAATAAGGTGACAATTTGTAAACAATTCTAGCAGAGTGGTCCAAGATTACTTTAAGATGCATTGTCCCAAATGACCAGAAATGGATCTGGATGAATTAAGGAGAATAGCTGTGTATGTCACTAAAGGATACAAAGAGACAAAGGTACAAACTTATGATCTATTGGAGACCATAAAAAAAGAACTGAAATTATTATGTAATATACTAGATAAACAGGAAAGAGGGCATGATCATACTACACTAACACCACTTGCCCCTCTCTGAGCCTGTAATTATCGATCTCTGACCTGCCACTTCTGTAACAAGAAGGGCCACTTAATGATGAATTGCAGAAATCTATTTCAGGCCATCAGGAATAACAATAATAATAACTATAGAAACAATACTAATTTCAAGACCAATAACTATAGGAATCACAATTTCAGGACTGACAACCAGGCAGATAACTCAAACCAAATGACTTCAAGCCAAATTACTCCACAACGATATCTTCTAAGTGGAGCTCATCCCTGCATGACTCAGGGTGCTATTGCCCCTCCATGTGGGGCAAAAGACGGAGCCCCTTAAAACTCTATTGCTTTTGTTGTTTTTATTGCTATTAACCCTTTTCAGTTTTGTCTTCCTTTAAAAATAGAAAAGAAGAAGCAGATTTTAAATACAGTGCTTGCCTATCCCTTACTTTATTTGTGCCATCTGGTATTTGACATGTGTCTTTGTATTGATAATTCCGAAAACTTGTTTTTTGTGTATTTGAAAGATTTGAACATATATTACCTATATTAAGAGACTTGTATTGAATTGACTTGTTATGCATTTTGTGCTTTTTGTGAAACTTGTATTTTCTTCAATGATTTATTCTTTTATTTATCTCATTTGCACTCACACTGTGGATCATGACTAAGCTAAGAGGAAATGCATCTAAATTCTTGGGTAAAAACCTTTATATTCTATCCCTCCTTAAGTGACATGAATTGCAACATGCATATACACACATATATATATATTTTTCTCATTTCTACTTATTATAGGAGATATATATACATATTTTTTGAAATTTTAGTACATTTTAAAAAATCGCATGTGCAAAGTTTGTATTTGAAGCACATGTTATCTAAATTGAAAGAGTTTTTGATTATTAGATTAGTGTAGGTTTAGTATATCCATTTGTTCCAACTGTAACTGCCTGCCCAAAAGCCTTAGGCTACTGAAACTGCTATTGGTATTTAATTAATAAGGGATTTTGCACGTATGTCCAATTCAAAGAAATGGGATCAACAAAGGAGCACAGATTTCATCTATACAGTGCCAAAGAAGCACAGATCCCAAACACAGTCCCAAAACAGTACATACTTAACCTGATGCCAAAATGAATACACAAGTCAGATAGAGAAACTAATCTTTTTATTATTGTTGTTGTTATTGTTATTATTATTTTAACCCTTAACTTCTGTGTATTGGCTCATAGGTGGAAGAGTGGTAAGGGTGGGCAATGGGGGTCAAGTGACTTGCCCAGGGTCACACAGCTGGGAAGTGTCTAAGGCCAGATTTGAACTCCCATCTCTAGGCCTGACTCTCAATCCACTGAGCTACCCAGCTGCCCCTAGAGAAACTAATCTTGCTAAGATTACTAAGACTTCTATGCTAATAAAAAAAACTTGAACCTAGTGTGAGAACTGAGGTTGTGACACTTAACATATGTTAAGATATAGAACTTTTAACACACTGCTTGTGAAAATTTATATTGAGTACCTAACAATTGGTTGTTCTGGCTCCATATTCTATCCCTGAGAAGAAATGATGAAAGAAGAAAAAAAGAAAAGATGTAATATCAGACCAATAAATAAATCTAGTCTTTTTTCCTAATTTTCTTACTATGGTGGTTGACTATGGTTCTGGTTGCTGAGTGGGTAAGTACATGTTGCATGCTCAATTCATTAACCTCTGCCCTCCCAAATTTGTTAATATATGCACTCAGTGATATAAATTTTCCTCTTAGAACTGCTTTGACTGCATCCCATAAGTTTGGGTAAGATGTCTTATCATTGTCATTGTCTTCAATTAAATTATTAATTGTTTCTGTGATTTGTTCTTTCACTAAATTATTTTGGAGAATCATATTATTTAATTTCCAATTAGTTTTTGGTTTGCCTCTCCATGTATTCTTACTAATAACTATTTTTATTGCATTATGATCTGAGAAGATTACATTTATTATTTCTGCTTTTTTGCATTTGTTTGCCATATTTCTGTGCCCTATTACATGGTCTATCTTTGTGAATGTTCCATGTGCTGCTGAAAAGAAGGTGTATTTGTTTTTGTCTCTATTTATATTTCTCCAAATATCTATTAACTCAAATTTTTCTAGGGTTTCATTCACCTCTCTTATCTCTTTCTTATTTATTTTTTGGTTTGATTTATCTAGATCTGATAGGGGAAGGTTCAGGTCCCCCACTAGTATGGTTTTGCTATCTATTTCATCCTTGAGCTCCACTACCTTCTCCTTTAGAAATCTGGAAGCTATTCCATTTGGTGCATACATATTGAGTACTGATATTTCTTCATTGTTTATACTGCCTTTTATTAGGATGTAGTAACCTTCCCTATCTCTTTTAACCTTATCTATTTTTACTTTGGCTCTGTCAGAGATCATGATAGCCACCCCTGCTTTCTTTTTCTCATTTGAAGGCCAAAAGATTTTGCTCCATCCTCTCATTTTCATTCTATGTCTGTCTGTCTGTCTAATATGTGTTTCTTGTAAACAACATATGGTTGGATTTTGGTTTCTAATCCACTCTGCTATTTGCTTCCGTTTTATGGACAAGTTCATTCAGAGTTATAATTATCAACTCTGCATTCCCAGACATTTTGATTCTCTCCACTAGTCCTGTTCTTTCTTCTTTCACTGTTTCCTTCTACACCAGTGTTTTGTTTTTAATCATTTCCTATAATCCCCTCCCTTGTTGTACTTCCCTTTCTCCCCCCTCCCTTCTTATTCCCCTCTTATTGTTCTTTAAAGCCATGCGGTGCTCCCCCCCAAGCCCTCTCCCTCCCTAGTATTGCTTCCCTCCCTGGGTAAGTACATGATGTTGGACATGAATTACTTTGATTGAGCATTATTTTAAAAAGCCTGTTGTGATTTTTTTTTCTTATTTAGAACTTTTTTCATATTAAATTTAGAATTGGATGTTTAGAATTTTTTCATCCACTAGTTATTTGGCCTTTTTGTGCTAGTTTTCCTGATGAATTTAATTTAATTGGCAGTGATTCGTATGTCTCCTGCCTGTGTTAGTTAAAATCACTTGGGGTTCTATTTGGAAATATTGAGCCTCAAGATATGTAGTGTTTGACAAACTTCCTGTGGACATGTGGGGAACTTTGAGACTACATTCCCCGTGATCCAATGGGTTTCCAGTTAAACGTGAGACAATGGGAACCAACGTATAGCGCAGTTTAAATTCAGAGGGCGGGCTGGAGATGGCCCTCTTTGCTACCTGAGCGGGCTCCTTGGGGACTGAGAGGAGTAGGGAAGGTATGAAAGAAAATGGCAGAGGCGGCAATTTGAATTTCTTACAGGCGTGTGGTCGATTTATTCTATCAACATGACTTTAATGAAAATACTAATTTCCCTTATAATATCTGCCTTCATCATTTATAAAAATAACATGCCTCAGCCATATATCCCTCTGTGATTTCAATATTTTTTTCTATCCTCCTCAGGGGGGAATGTGTTTTTATTTCATATGGAGAGTTTAAGTTATTTTAGGAAAAGAGATTTACTACCTCCTGGAATCCAAATGGAGATGCCCATGGAGATCTCATGGAGAATGCATGCTGATCCAGTAGCCTAAGGGAACAACCAGATGTGCAAAAAATTTTGAACTTGGGGGGGGGGGTTAAATTCATTTGTCTGGTTTAAAGTTCATTTGTCTTGCTAAAATTAATTTGTTTTGTTTAAATGCATTTGTTTTATGTATATATATTTTTTGTTGTGAAAGAAGGGGACTGCCCCCTGAATTTTTTTTGTAAAAGAAGAGCCAAGTATTTGATTTCCTTATATTGTAAAAATTGTTACCATTTCCCCCTTGTATTGATGTATATACCCTTTATTTTATTGTAATTGAAAATTTATGTTTGTTATGATCCACTGGGGAGACTGGTCTCCCAAAGGATCACAAAGGGGAATGTGTTGTTTAAAAATATTCTAAGCCCTGGGAGATGACTCCACCCCTCTTACCTCCCCCCACACCTCCCACTTCATTTGTGGGAGGTGTTGGAGAAAGTAGAAAAGAGAGAGTTTTGGCACCTTTTCACTCTCTCTATCCTGGAGGCACTCTTGACCCTGGAGACTCTCTTGACCCTGAAGACTCTCTTGGCCCTGAGCTCCCTCTTGGAAGCCTTTTTTTGGAGATCTACCTCCTAGTTTCCTTAGACCTTCCCTTTTCTAATCTAAATAAACCTAGCTATTCTAACAATAAGTGCTATCTGATCTTTACTGAGCTCTGAAGAGCTTGGGTCAATTTCCCTTCCTGGGCTTGGAGGCTACCTTGGCTACCCTTCCTCAGGTTTCCCTACCTTCCTTTCCCTTTCTACCCTACCTTTCCCTTCTACCTCCAAAGTTCCCTTTCACACTTTATTGGTAAACTAGGAGTCTCTTGAATGACTTCCAATAAACCTCTGCCATTTACTAAGGATCAAATAGAGTATAAGGAGGGCCTTTACATACCATGAGAGGTCAGTCTTTTGAAGCAGCTATACTCTGTCTCTTTCTCCCAGAGCCAGAGGACTGTATCCCAGAGCCAGATTTCAAGATATCCTGAGAGGTTTGTGGATGACTTTTTTGCTATAGTTATCAATTTAAGTTCCTGCTAGTTTTGTTCCCCCTAAGAAATTTTTAGGATTCTGTTAATAAGCACCCCAATTCCCTTTAACCAATTAGCATTAGCTACTTTTTACAAAATAATATTTATTTCAAAAATATAATCAAAACAAAGTACAAAATTTCCCCCCAACACTTCAAGACATAATCCCCCTATCCCACCTTGGACTCTGGTGGAGTAGATTTGAAATTTAGATTAGTTCTTATACTACAGTGGCCCTACGAAATTTATGCCCAAATATGGCACAAAATGTCAGATGAATCCTCTTTTTTCCAAGTCCAAAAGGCCATTTCCTAAGATTTTTTTTTTTTTTTACTCCTTAGCCCAGGGGTCAGCAACGTATGGCTCTCGAGTCATATCTGGCTCTTTTGAGGGCCAGATATGGCTCTTTCTGCAGGAGTCATAAAATCAATTTTTTTTTCAGGCGCTGTTATAGGAGCGTGCACTGTGAGCACTCTATGGCTCTCACGAAATTACATTTTTAAAAATGTGGCATTTATAGCTCTCATGGCCAAAAAGGTTGCCGACCCCTGCCTTAAAGCATCAATTTGTTGGAAGAAAAACCTAGCTCTTACTTCTGGCATTCTGTGGCTTGCATTCCTAACCTTTTGAAACTCTCAAGATTGAAGACTATACTCCATTCACAAGATACCATTCATGAAGGGATCATCAAGATCCCCCAGAAGTAAATGAGGCAAAGAAATAGTAATTCAAATCGACAAGCCTTTTTGAGTGGTCAAAGAACTTCCTCTTTGACAGAATAGAAATGCAACCAATTACAGAATATTCATGTCTACTTTAGTTTTTTCAGAGAACTTTTCTTTATATGTCATCAAGATTCTCCTGGAAGCAATCTCCCCAGCATCCTCTACATGGTGAGGTGTTAAGGGGGATGTGCCAGATTCCCATTATGCTATAATTTTCAGACATATGTGCCTTGCCTTACAGATCAGTTTAATATGGTTACAACTATATTCACTTCTTTCTGTAAATCCCTCTGACTAGTGAAATTCTATAAGATACAATGCAATTTTGTGTGTTATATCCCAGAATGTTCCAAAGTTAAAGTCAGAATTCCCTATGCTTAAGAATGCTGATGTAGAGTACAGCAAGTGAGTTCATGGACAGCAAGTCCATGAATTGACTCAGAGAACCTTCCTGCCCATTTCCAATCTATCTTTTTTTTTTTTTAACCCTTGTACTTCGGTGTATTGTCTCATAGGTGGAAGATTGGTAAGGGTGGGCAATGGGGGTCAAGTGACTTGCCCAGGGTCACACAGCTGGGAAGTGTCTGAGGCTGGGTTTGAACCCAGGACCTACTGTCTCTAGGCCTGACTCTCACTCCACTGAGCTACCAAGCTGCCCCCTCCAATCTATCTTTAAAATATTTCCTATATATGTCTCTTTCTCTCCAGTTATATAGCTGCCACCCTAGGGTAGGACTTCATCACCTTAACCTTTGGTCTATTACAATAACCTTCCTGTTATTTTGTGTTTCCTCACTCTAAACCATTTTCTACTTTAGTGCCAAAGTGATTTTCCTAAAGCATAAGTCTGATCATATCATTAGTTTAACTTAAATTCAGTAAGTTCTAGTGACTCCATGTTATCTCCAGGATCAACTTCCAGTCTTCTTACACTTTTACTCCCACACAGAGAACTAGCTATAATGGCTTATTTCTGTTCTTCAAATATGACAGTCCATCTCTTAATTTTACATCTTTTCACTGGCTATCCCCCATTTCTGGAATGATCTTTTTCCTACTTTCACTTCCTAATTTTCCTAGACCACTTCATGACTCAGGTTAAACTCCACTTTCTGCAAGAGGTCTTTCCCATCCTCCCCCTATACTACTCATGTTTTCACTTTGATCATTTATATTGTATATAATTTGTGCCTAATTTTTTGCTTGCTATCTCTCTCATTAGAATGAGCTCCTTGAGAGCAAGGACAATATTTTGCCTTTCATTTAATCCCCAGTATTTAATACAGTGTTTGGCACATAGTGCATGCTTAATAAATGCTTGTTGCCTAGTCTGCAGGTGACTCTTATTTTTTGTATTTTTGTATTTTGTATTTCTGTGGTACAAGCTCTAGGGTGAAGTAGGTCCCCCCTAAAGCACTCATGATTTCTAATCCAATTGCCCATCTTTCCTTATTGATGAGAATAAAATCTAAAATTGAATTTCATCCTTGCATATTTTTCTGCCTTTTTAAGGATGCAACTATTACTAAGGCAAGTCAAGAATTTATTAGCTATGCTACTTTTGGCAGAGAGAATTCCTCAGCAGATGTATGGATAATAGAAGGCCCCCACTGTTATTATATCATGCCTCTGCATCAATTATGTTCTTTCTCCAAATCCTCTTTCTGCCAAGGTGATGTGTATCATTTGTCTCCCTCTGCCTACTAGGAATGCCTGAGGCATCAATTTTACAGATCACATTTTTAAGGGGATCACAATTTTGCATTTCAGCAGCATTTTCTCTGCCTTGGTCTTTAGGGACAGTAGAATGACAATTCAGAATCCTTAAGAATAGGATAGCTAAGACACTGGATTAGTATTCCTTGATGATTTTCCTTCTGCTGTCATGCCTATCGGGAAAGGGAAAGGAAATAAATAAATAATCAAACAAACAAACAAACAAACAAACAAACAAATAAATATCTATATATAACACCTACCAAATGGCAGGTGCTTTGCTAAGTGCTTTATAAATATCCCACTTGATCCTCACAACAACCTTGCAAGGCAGGTGTAGTGATCATCCTCATTTTATAATAGCTGAGGAAGGAAACAAGCAGAGGTTAAATGACTTACCCAGGGTCACATGGCTAATAAATATCTGAGGATGGATTTGAACTCAAATCTTTTTTACTCCAGGACCAGTGCTCTATTCACTGGTCCATTCTTACTTGGAACTCATTCATGCAGAAAGCTCAATCTATCTTATCAGACTTTAATAATACACTATATAATTTAATATTTATATTTATATTATATTTAATAGATCTACATAAGACCATGCTGAACCACATTCAGGTACTTATTCAATGATTCCCTTGCCACAATCTCAATTTGGAAGTCTAACTTCATTAATAGAAAGACAGTTTAACATTGCTGGAGGAATCCACTTCACATCTAGTTAACACCAGCATTACTGATCACTGTTATAAGCATTAAACATGGACCACCCACCCCACTGCAAATAATGTGTCTTTGGAATAGACACTTCTGTTTTTGTTTTGATGCTGGTCTGCCTAACCCTATCAAGATCTACAGTAAAGAACCCCAGAATGGGCATACTAGCCTGTTTCTACTGCATCCAGGATGTTTTATCCTCTATGTTGTTGTTGTGTTTCTTTTTTTTTTCAGGCATGCCTGACTCTCCTTGACCTCATTTGGGGTTTTCTTGGCAAAGATAATGGAGTGGGTAGCCATTTTCTTCTCCAGTTCATTTTACATATGAAGAAACTAAGGTAAATAGGGTTAAGGGACTTGCTCAGGATCACACAACTAGTAAATATCTAAGGCCAGAATTGAACTCAGGAAGATGAATCTTCCTGACTTCAGGCCTGGCATTCTATCCAGTGTACCACCTAGCCGCCCCTTATTCTTTATACTACATGCCAATCACAGATATAAGCTGGACCCTGCTGCCTGGAATTCCTTTACTTAAATTTCTTACTCAAGGGTTGCCAATCTAATAGAAGAATTAATCTCTATGTCTTTTTTTGTTTTAAAAATGCTTACTTTTTCTCTTAGTGACCACTCTAAGAAGGGCAAGAGCTGGGTTATAGGGTTATGTGATTTACTAGGGTCATATAGCTAGGAAGTATCTGAGGACAGATTTTCCACTGTGCCACTCAGCTGCCCCTATCTCTATGCCTTTTGTGTTTTGTTTTTTCCTTTGTCTGATGGATCTCTAAGTGAGTTGCCAGAACTCTGTCACTCCAACACTCATGATGCCATCCATTTGCCCTCTCTAGCTCCTATTCTGAGAACACTGAGTACTAACTGTGTAACTGTGGAGGTACTGAAGACAGATGACACTGAATAAAGCTATAAGAGTTTGAAAGGGGGCAAAGATATTGTGTAATTAGAAATCTTGAATCCTTGGACTTCATCTCCCAGAATCCTTTTCCCTTCTTCCACATAGTGCCTTTACATATTGTAAATAAGTTTGCTGTAACCCAGCCCTCTTGCTCTCTTTTCCCACTTGTGTGGCTGGGAAAGCTGGCTTTACTCAGGCTTTTACTTTTGTCTTTTTATTCCTTTTACTTCAAGTTATTATTAATAAATCTTATTAAATATAATACTCAGAGTTATTATGTATTAATTTTTAAGATTACAATATGAAGTCAAAGGGCTAGAAGAAAGCTTATATAACCCTTAGGAACAAAGACTAGCTTCTATTAGCATTAGCCATGCAAATGGACTAATCTACATGTCCAGAAATAGGACTATCAGCCTAGAAGCAAGTATAATGGTGAGAAGGCTTGAAGGAACTGAGACAAAGGAAAACATTGCTTTAATTTGAATGAGAGGCCAGTTTATAAAATAGAGGTACTCAGATCCAAAGAAGGACAGCTTTTTGGTATAGTGGAGAGAGTGCTGATCTTAGAGTCAGGAAGATGAGTTCAAATCTGAAACTTACTACCTATATAACCCTGGACAAATCACTTAACTTCTTCATACCTCAGTTTCCTCAACTATAAAGTGGAGATTATAACAGCACATACCTCATAGAGTTGTTGGGTGGATCAAAAGAGGTAATATTTATAAAGCACTTAGCATAGTGTTCAGCACATAGTAGGTGCTATGTAAATATTCTTTCCCCCATTTCCCACATTGGTATTGTATTCCACTAAAACCCCAACCTGGTTTTTTTTTTCTATGTAAGTGTAAGCTTTACATTAATCTCAATTGAATTAAATCTCATATAATTTAGCCCAGTACTCTATCTTGTCAAGATCAGTTTGGATTTGATGATCATTCACTGTTAACTATTCCTTCCATCTTTGTGTCATTTGCAAATTTAGTAAACATGCTAGATATACATTTATCTAAGTCACTGATAAAATGTTAAACAATATAGGCCATGTACATATCCTCAAGGTATTTCCTTGGAGACTTTTTGCTATGCTGATGTTGTTGAACCATTTACAAATCCTCTTTCCATCTAACTAGAAAGCCATTTCTGAATCCATTTGATTTAATGATCATCTAATCTATAGCTTTTTATTTTCCCCACAAGAATAGTATCATCAAAAACTTTGGAAAATCCAGGCAAACTTTTTAAACATCTCTCATTTGCTAGTTTAGTAATCTTGTCCAAAAAAGGGAATGAGGTTAGCCATGATGTCTCTTTATATCATCTTGGAGGCAACCCTTTTCATAGGAGTTGATTGTGTCTTCTAAGAAGCTTGCCAGTGGGCATGTCTTCCTCAGATGGATATTTCATGAAAATGAGGGAGCCCCAAAGGAGAGGGCACCACTGCCCTCTTTATTTGTGTGCTTGATCCTATTTCCTCCAGTTTCTCATACTTGTAGTTGTGCCAAGTGTTATTCATCTTCAATCTCCTCATTTTGTCCTGCCTACAAACATATTCAGGTCTTCTCAGTTCTAAAAAAGGCTTCCTGTAATCCTCTTATCATAACCATTATCCAATCTTTCCTCTTTCCTTAGTTACTATAGTTCCAGGAAAATTTTTCTACAACTTATCATTTATTTCCTCACTATCGTCTCCATTCTTTACTATCCTCTCTCTCCTTAACCCTTTACAATTTAGTTTATACCTTATGCCTTCGTCTGTGATCTCAGCACCAATTTATTAGTATTTTATAATTTCTAATCTTCGTTTACTTCTGTAGCTTTTGATGCTGTTGATGTCTGTCCTTCCCACTCCCTACCCCCAAAACAAAGAAAGAAACAACTAGTGTCTTGAGAGACATGATGCTCCCTTGGCTTTCCTTTCTTTTATGATTGCTTCTTAGAAAGACTCTAACTATGCTGAACAAAAGAATCCAAGGAACTAAGAATGGTCAAGTTGTTGGAAAGCAATACTACTTCAGGTGTTCCCCATCTAAAAAAGATCTAGAAAGAGCAAAGACTGGAGAAGAGATTGTGAAATTCAAGATAAAAAGACAGTGGTGCATTTTTCTAGCTGGTGAACAAGAACAAGAGCCTGCCACAGAATAGCGCTGCCATTCTGATATCAGAGTTGGGTTGCTCCCATCATGGACTAAGGAGGGGATGTGTATGGCTAGAGGGAGGGCTGACTTGTGACTAGAATATGGTCACAGTTAGAGGAGGGACTGAGTCTGAACTTGTGTACCTTGCAGGAAGCAGGAACAGGTGTCAGCCAGCAGCTGTGTTCCTCCGATCTCAGAGCTGGGTTGTAAATCCAACATGGATAAAACAGGGGATCTGTAGCTAGGCTTGGGTTGAGAAGGCTAACCTGTTGCTCTATTCTGTGGTAAGAAGAGGTCATGTGTGGATCTAGCTCAGACCTTGCCAGAGGCTCTCTCTCTACTGGACAAGGTGAAAGAACAAAAGTGAGCAGCAATGATGTGACACTAAAGAGGAATGAGATGAAAATTAAGTCTCCAAATCTCGGTTGGCACCTGAAGTTTAAAGACAAAAGAGAACATTCAATTCTGTTCTTCTTAACCAGCAAAGGCTTCTAACTAGCTGACAGACTTTTGCAGCAGAAGCCTAGTAGAATTCCATTCAGGAGAGGTCATTTGTGTTGCCCTGATCTACAGTGAAATTGGGAACTGTAGTATACAGAATTGGGGTGATATAGTTTTTTCTAGCTTTGGCTGAGTTCCAAAAGAAAAACCTTCTGACTTGTGTCAGGAACAAATTTTTAAATGTCTATCATATATGATTATTTTCTTTTCTTCTTTTCTTTTATGATTTTAATAAAGATGATTATTATAGGTAACCAAAAAATAAAAGTTCGTGATTAAGTCTTTGTGCTTTCATTCATTCGTTGTCATCAGTTTCTAGATTGATTGCAAATCAAATGTTGTGTCTTCTTCCTTCATTGATTCTCTTCCATTGTCATAATTATTTACAGATGATTCTTCTAAGTGATTGAGATTGGGATAATCATTTGGGTGTAAAATCTGATTGTTTACTGGTTCTTGGTCTACTTCTGCTTCTGATTCATGCTCTGATTGTTGTTCTGTTTGCTGCTCTGTTTCTATGGTCTTATGAATAGATTTTGGATTTACTGAGGACTTGCTTGATTGTTCAGTTGGTGCTAATTGATTTTTGTTTTGCATAGTTTCTGGGTCTTGTGGTCGTTGTTGTAGGGACATGTCTTTAGCAGGCTTGACATGGGTGACATGGAACCACGGATCTTTTCCTTCAATTTTGATTGCACTTGGAGTTGTTAATATTATTTGGAAAGGTCCAATCCATTTGGGTTCTAACACGGTCTTCCTAGCGAAGTTTCTGGTGTAAACATAATCTCCAGGTTGGAAGTTGTATAGATCAAAATCAAAAGGTGCTCTTTGATGTATCAAGCCTAATTTGTGAAGTTGATTTAATCGTTGCTTGAGCAATTTGATATATTTATATAGCTTGCATTCCATACGTAGGTGTGATAATTTGTGAATGCTTTGAGGTGCTTTGCCATGGAATGGTGGATGTCCATATAGCATTTCAAATGGTGAAATATGTGTGATGCTGTTGGGTTGGCTTCTTAGGTGGAATAGCACTAATGGCAATGCATCAGGCCATTTCATATGAGATTCTGCACATAATTTTGCTACAAGATTTTTTAGACTTTTATTCACTCGTTCAATCTGCCCACTGGATTGCAGTCTAAATATTGAGTGAAGATGTCTCTTAATTCCTAATGTTTCATAAACTGTAGCTAGAATCTTATTTGCGAAATGGGACCCAGAATCTGATGCAATATGTAATGGTATAGAGAATCTAGGTATTAATTCTCTTAGTAAGATTTTCACAACAAAAGCTGAGGTGTTACGCTTTGCTGGAAAAGCTTCTGGCCATTTAGTTAATCTATCCACTATTACTAAAGCATATCTATAACCATTACTCCTTGGCATTGTGATGTAATCAATTTGTAAGCATTCAAATGGTGTGTAAGCTAAAGGTTTTCCTCCCAGACTATGAACTTTTGTGATTGTCTGGTTGTAATGCATACAAATTTTGCACCTCTGTGAAATTCTCATAGCAACTTCATATATGCCCCTTGCATTCCAATACCTATTTATAGAATCTGCCATGCCCAGAGTTCCATAATGCCCTTTCTGGTGTAGTGCATTGCAAAATGTGTAATATAAGGATTTAGATAACATTGGTTTTCCATTTGCTCCTAACCAAACTCCATTAACAAGGTATGCACCCTGATGTTTCTTCCAATCCTTCACTTCCTTTGGGGAGTATGCATTTTTTAGATCTTCTTCCTCCACCAAAGATAAGTTCAGAATTGTCAGAGGTCCAAATCTTGCTGCATATCTGGCAGTCACATTTGTTCCCTAATTCGATTGGTCCTTGGGTTTTTGTATGAGCTTTGCAATGGATGACTGACACTTGGGCTGGTAATTGGATTGCATCCAACAACTGATTAATTAAATTGCCATACGCTATTTGTTTGCCATTTGATGTAATGAAACCTCGATTTTTCCAAATTATGGCAGAATTATGGATGCTCGAAAAAGCATAACGAGAATTGGTAAAAATGTTAGCTTTTAGATTTTCTGCAATTTTTAGAGCGTAGATTAGGTCCATTAATTCTGCTCCTTGAGCACTCATGGTAGATTGTAATGATGAGTACCAAAGGGTTTCAGAGGCTGTCACTACGGCTGCTCCAGTATATCTCTGATTGTCTACTACATATGATGATCCATCTGTGAATAAGGTAATATCGGGGTCTTTCATTGGCTTATCATCTAAATCAGGTCTTGTTTTATGCATGATGTTAAGTGCATCTTCACAGATGTGTAGACTTTCTCCTTCCAGAGGTAAATCTGGAATCAGAGTAGCAGGATTTATGTTTCTGCACCAGTGAAAAGTTATATTTTCACTAGCCAACAAGATTGCTTGGTATCGTGATAATCTTTGAGAAGTGAACGCCTGCAAGTTGTTGTTTCTCAAAGTAGATTCCACTTGGTGTTGGGAAAATACTTTCAGTTCACTCCCTAATACCAAGGATGAAGATTTTCTAATCATGATGGCTACAGCAGCTATGGCTTTTAAACAACTAGGCATACCACAAATCACTGAATCTAACTTAGAGCTGTAGTAAGCAACTGGTCTAAGTCTATTTCCAAATGTTTGTGTGAGAACACTGGAGGCTATCCCTTTGTCTTCATGCACATATAGTAGGAATGGTTTGTCATGATCAGGGATACCTAGGGCTGGAGCTGATAGAGTAAGTGATTTCAATTTCTCTAATGCATGGATATGTTCTTTATTCAGCTTTAACGGTTCTGGAACTTCCTTCTTGGTTAGCTCTATCAGAGGTCTTGCGATGTAAGCATAACCTGGAATCCAGTTTCTACAGAAGCTCGTTATTCCTATGATTGCCCTGAGTTGCTTTTTGGTCTTAGGCAAACTCAAATTTTGTATATCTTGTGTTCTCTTTTTGGAAATTCTTCTGGAGCCTTTCTCTAGGATGAATCCTAAATAATTTACTTTTTCCTTCACGAATTGAAGTTTCGATTTGGAAATTTTATGGCCCCTTTTGCCTAGCTCTTTGATCAAGTGTACGCTATCAGTGTAACAGACTTCAGCAGATGGTGACATTAGTAGGATGTCATCAACATAATGTACCATTTTGCTGTCAAGGAATGTTATCGACTCAAGGTCTCTCTGCAGAATTTGGCAAAAGAGTGAAGCTGAATCTGCAAATCCCTGGGGCAAACACATCCAGAAGACAGATTTTCCTTCCCAAGAGAAAGTGAACAGCTTCTGGCTGTTTCTGTGCAGGGGAACAGAGAAGTACGCAGAGCTCAAGTCCAGAACAGTAAACCAAGCAGCTTCAGGTGGAATTGCTGCAATGATTTGCAATGGACTTGGTACCACGGCATAGGTCTTTTGCACATGGTCATTTATTGCTCTTAGATCTTGAACTAAACGCCATTGAGTCTTTCCATCAGGTGATAATTTTGCTTTCTTTATTGGCATGATTGGTGTATTGTATTGTGGAAATCCATATTTTAATATGCCCTGCTCCAATAAACTCTCTATGATGGGTTTCACTCCTTCTATCACTTCTTGACTAAGTCTGAACTGAGGAATTCTTGGAGGTAAGCCTTCTTTCACCTCTATCTTTACTGGTTCCTCTGACAATATCCTGCCCACCTCATTTGAATTTTTAGCCCACACATAATCTGGAATATCATCTGGAACCTCATAGATGTTATCAGTTGATTGGTATGATGGTTCCTCACTACATGTGTCTAAAAATAAAATGGGATGGTGTTTCAGAGATCTCTTAGGTATGTGTAAATAAATTTGTCCATCTGGTTGACATTGGATGGTTGCAGCCAATTTGCATAGAAGATCTCTTCCCACGAGGTTTGAAGGACATGATGGCATCAATAGGAAGGTGTGTTCAAGAGTCAGAGGTCCAAATTTTAACATTTTAACTTTTAGCTTTGGGACTTGTTGTGCTACCCCAGAAGCTCCTCTTACTCTTAAACTGCCTTGAAATTGACATCCTTCAAGTTGCCCCCGCGTCCAGTAATCCCTCATAGTGTACTCCCCCGATTTCTAAAGTAACTAAGGGTTCTCCACTGTCATTGGACTTCACTGGCACTAAGGGTAATAAAGAATCCTCAGTATTTTGTGTACACTTGTCATTGATTCTTTGTTGCGTATGGTCTTTTGTCTCTAAACCCAAACTTCCTATAGCACCATTAGGCAAGTTCAATTTAGAATCAGGATTACAGAAAGCAGGCTTAAAGAGCATACTCTCATTGAGAGCTTGTAAGTCATTGTCACTATTGCAAATTCCATGTTGGCTTTCATTAAGGGCTTCAGAAATGGAAGTTTGATTTGTTCTATCTTCCACTCTTCTCTTTAAACAATTGTCAAGCCTCAAATCAGCAATCTCTCCTTCAGTAGTCTCCGGGATTGTATGATAGTTAGATTGTGTTCCCTTCAACACTTCAGGTTCAATTACTGATTCAAAAGCTGATTGTTCCCTATTTTGCCCTACTGTTTTTGTGACTGACATTAGATGATTTTTATTTTTGTCAGTCACAGTAACAGTCTCGATGTTATGTTCAGCCACACTGATTGTAGAAGAAGGCAACTGTTCCCTATCTCTTCCCCAAAGTTTAGGATGAAATTCTGTAGCTAAGGGGTTGAGAAAGGTGGATTTTGACTTTCCTACACAGCTGCTATCATCTTTTAAATCAGTGGGTCGTTTCTTTAAAATCAAGTTCTTGCCAACCTCTAGACTTTTTTGCTCTTTAACCTCTAACTGTGACCTTGTGTCTAAAGCAATTGCATGGGAAAGAACTGTTGCATCTAATTCTAAACCCGTTTGCAAATTTTCTTGATGTGATTCTTTGCAATGGTTTGATTCATGCTTCCCACCCAATGTGTGTGATATGGAATGAGAAAGCTGATCCCTTATATAATCATCCTCCTTAATGCCAAAGATTTCTTTGCGCATTTGCATTATGTCTTCCCATTGCTCATTATCTACCACAGACCTATGTGTATCCTCTGTGTAGATTACTTTAGACACCTTTTCTATTTTGCCTTGATTTCTCATTTTGCTTCCCTCAATTCTCTTAGACTCTGCCACACCCAAATTACACTGATTGATAGGTTTTAAATTAGCAATCTCGATTCATAATGATTTTTTCGGTTTCGTGCCCATTTGTATATATCTCTCCATATCATCTAACGACGGTGTTTGACTGTACTTTTTGCATGTGTGATTGCAGCAAGTATCCGTATGTTTTTCTTGATTATATCTATTTGATTCATTATTTCTAGCCCACTTTGAATTATAAAATGTTTTTCTATTATCTCTTTGATTATTGGGTTTTGAAAAATCAATTTGTTGCTTATATCTACAAAAACGTATCACGTGCCCGATCTTCCCACACAAGTAGCATCGGGGTGCTGATTTTGATTTTGGGGTGTTGTTGGCAGGTTATCTAAACTGGTTTCTACTCGTTTGAAGAGCAAAATTCTTCACCTCTTCAATTTCTTTCTCCCGTTTCGACTGTTCCAATTGCCTCTTCAAGTCTGCTATGATCTCATCTTTCTCATTGTCAGATTGCCTAGCCATTCTCACTTCTTTCTGTTTGGAATCATGTATATATGCTGCATGATTCCTAATATCCTCCAGTGGTAATGATTCCCACTGTGGACAACTTTGCCTGAAGTAATTTTGTATCGGGATTGAGGTTCCCTTTACAAATTGTCTCCTTATATGATCGATCATATCCTGGGAATGAGTATCTCTAAGTCCTAATATCATTTCAGCAGCTTCAATAACTGTCTAGAAAACTGCTCAGGTGCTCTTCTTCCCCTTGCCTCAGTTTCTCAAATTTTTGCCATGCATTTGGCCTTTTTGCAAAATTTCTCATTGCTTCGATAAGATCAGCCCTGCATCTTAACAAGTATCTCATGTTAGCGTGTTGAGTGAAATCTAGATCTTGATGTACTAATGGCCATGCTTCTAAATTGGGGTTCGTCCTAGTTTCGGTCAGGAATTTTTCCTTTTCCGAGGGAGTGTAAAATTCCCCCAAAAGAAATTCGACATCATCGAAACTAGGGTTAAAAAGTGTGAACACCCGCTTTAATTCTTTTAGACTTTTGTAAGGTTTTTCGTAGAATCTGGGAAAACAGCGTTTTAAAATCTCCATATCACTAGGAGTGAATGCCTTGTATGTTTTGACATGCACCACCCCCTCTCCAGGTTGCACAATAGTCCTGTCTACTATTGGTAGGACAGAGACTACTGCATTCTGTATTGGTTGATCTTTCTCTGTTTCCTTTTTCCCCAAAAATTTTGATTCTACGATTTCAAATTGTAAGATGGTATGCTTATCGAGTTCATTCCCTTCACGTAATAGTCTCAACACTTGGAACAGTAGTTTTATGTTCTCAACTAGTTCCTTGTTATAATTTTCTTGTTTTGAATCAGATGCCTTATAATGAGTCAGGACCGCTTTTAAAATTGCCAAAAAATGCCATAGAGCCAGAACAATTGCCACTGCTGTTGGAATGAAGCATATGCATTCAGCTAAAGTGAATTTATAATAGTCGTAGATTTCAATTAATTGTTGTATCATGTTTGGTACTTTTACCAGCCAAAATGCACACATTCCCTGCATAAAAGACCAAATAAGCAGCGATAGACTGCTTAATATAAAAATCAATCTTGTGCAATTCATTTTCTTTTCTTTTCTTCAGAAGATAGGTTTCGTATGACTTGGCTCACCAGATGTTATGTATTTGGAAAAGAGATAACTTACACCCAACAGAATTCTCACTGGAGTATAACACAGAAGGGAAACAGAGATCTTCAGGGAGAAGAGAGATTAAACTAAACAGACAAACACAGCAGGCTTACAGACTGGGACTTAGACTCAAACACAAGCTGAGGGAAATAGACTAGACTGAAATTAACAAACAGGCTTTAGTTAATTTCACAGGAAGGGACTTGTTTTGAAGTAACACCTTCCTCCAAGATGGATGCCCCAGCCAACTGTCTCTTCCTCAAGATTCCAAACCCCTAACAGCTTTTGGAACTCAGCCAAAGCTAGAAAAAACTATATCACCCCAATTCTGTATACTACAGAACATGCAAAGCACTGCCAGGAGGGCAGTGATTAAACTTTGCCCAGATTATACCACTTAGGGCAAACCAAAAGTTTTGATGTCTGTTTGATCTGTCCCTAATATTCTAGAAGAACAGAGAACTCAATACCCACAAAAAGCAGAAAGAGAACCACAGATAAGACAAATTAGGACCAAACAAGGCCCTGACATTTTCTATAAAAGTGCACAGTCTGGCCCTTATACAAAGTCCAAATTTGGGAAGTAACACTGGGAGAAATGATTAAGCAAAAACAGGCTCTGACAATAAAGAGCTATTATGATGCCTGGGATACTCGAGGCACAAATGTAGAAGAAAAGAACTCCAAGGTATAATACCTTACTAGCAAGGCTTAGCCATAAAGTCGATTAGAATTCCTTAAACAAATTAAGCAAAAGTTTTTTTAAAAGAAAAAGTTAAAATGATATTATAAACCAGAAGTTTTTGTGATTTTTTTTGTTTGTTTCACTGAGCCTTTGGCTGTTTGGTTAGGTCTTTGAATCCTTTTTGAGAATACTGTTTTTAAAAAGCATAAAATAAGATACATAGGATTAGAAGGGAAACTCATTCCATTGAGATAGGTATATAATATATTACATATATATTTATCAAAATGTTCAAAAATATATTCATGGATCCCAGGTTAAGAATTAATATTATAAATGAAATGAGAGCACTAAAATAAAGATTGGAAAGTATACTAAGCAGTGCAAAACCTTACCCAAAAAATAGATTCTGAAAATTAGAATGGACCAAACAAGTTAATGACTCCATGAAACAAAAAGAAATATTAAATCAAAGTCAAAAGGCCAATAGATAGGAGAAAATTTGACATATTTTATGTTTTGAAAAATGGATGTGGAAAATCATTTGAGAATAATTTGAGAAAATAACTTAAGAATCACTGGACTTCCTGAAAGCCATGACCAAAAAAAGAAAGAAGGTATTTTCACAAGGCCATTGTAGCAAAGTCTCAAAAATGAAGGATAACTGGCCCTTCCTTAAAGAAGAAGCTTTGGGAAGAAATTAACCAAGGGAGAAAGGGCTGCAGAGGTAGAGGGAGAATGCAGCTAAAGCACAGTGGCAAAGTCAAGGAATAATGAGAGATAAAGAGGAAACAAATGATCACTTTCTGCAGATGATATATGGTTTACTTAGAGAACCTGAGTGTCAGCTAAAATTTTATTTGAAACAACAAATTCAGTAAAATTGAAGGATATAAAACAAATCCACATACATCAATAACATTTGTATATTTTATCTCCAAAACTCAACAACAAGAAAAATTCTACTTTAAATAATGATAGAATATGTAAAATGCTTTGCAGTTTACCTACTAAGACCATACTATTAAGACCTACTAAGACATAGGAACTATATGAATAGAACTACAAAACACTTTACAAAAATATAGAATTAAATAACTTTAGGAATATTAATTGCTCATGGCTAAACAGAGCTAGTAGAATGAAACTGACCATACTACAAAAATCAGTTTATTAATTCAGTGCCATGTATTCAAATTACCAAAAGATTGCTTTACAGAGAGAGAAAAAATAATAACAAAATCCATCTGGAGGCCAAGAATCTTAAGGGAGATAAGAAAAACAAGTGGGAAAGAAAGGAGCTGAGCAATACTTTATCTTGAACTATACTAGTATAAATATGAAAAATGATAAAGGCTGCTATAAATATATAAATTAGTATTTTAATTAAAGCCATGTTGATAGATAAAATCATTAGACCACGCACTTGTAAGCATTCAAAACTGCCGCCTCCATACTGCCTCCTAGCCAAGCCCTACTCGCCAAAGAAGAGACCACTCCCTCCTAACCCACGAGATTTAAGCGCTCCCCTGCGTCAAGACGTCGGAAACGGAAACCAGTTGGACCATGTTGGATCACGGGAAATGTAGTTTTATACATTTCCCAAATCCACTTTTTACACTAGAAAGTAACAATCATCAAAATAAATTTTTTTCTTTAACCCCTTAACTTCTGTGTATTGGCTCATAGGTGGAAGAGTGGTAAGGGTGGACAATGGGGATCAAGTGACTTGCCCAGAGTCACACAGCTGGGAAGTGTCTGAGGCTGGATTTGAACCTAGGACCTCCCGTCTCTAGGCCTGACTCTCAATCCACTGAGCTACCCAGCTGCCCCCTCATCAAAATAATTTGGTACTGGTAAAGCAAAATAAAGAGATGCAACAGCAACAGATTAGGTACATCATATTCTTGTATTCAAACAAAAATATACCTAGAGTCCTAGCATTTAATGAACCCAGAAACCACCACTACTGGAGTAAGTCTCATTATTTTACAAAAACCTCTGGAGAAACTGGAAAACAGGCCGGTAGAAATTTAATTTTAGGCCAGCCTATCACTCTGTACCAAAATAAGTTCTGAATTGATATATGATTTAGATATAAAATGTTACATTATGTACAAATTAGAAAATTAAAGAATAGATTATCTCTTAGCTCTATGGATGGGAAAGAATTCATGACAAAGTAAGGGGTAGAAATTATCACAAAAGATAATTAGATGACAATTTAAAAGACATTAAAAATTAAAAGACATTTTAATGGCACATTTGAAAAGTTTTGTGCACAAATAAAACTGATAAAACTAAAATTAGAAGGGAAATATTGAACCAGGGAAAATACTGTGTAGCAAGTTTCTTAAGCAAAAGTGTCATTCCCAAGATATATGAATGACAGATTGAAATTTATAAAACAAGTGCATCCCCCAGTTGATAAATGGTCAAAATATGTGAACAAGCTGTACTTCTCCCTCAAAATGTATGAATAATGCCATGAGATACCTTAGATTTTACTTAACACATGATTTTTTCCCTCTTTTGAGAGAAATAAAATAAAATTCTTGTAACAGATATTCATAGTTAAGCAAAAGAAACCTCCATATTATTGTTGTGAGGATTATTTAGTTATTAGCTTAGTATTAGTATTAGGCCTAACAGGAAGGGCTGGAGAATTCCAAGATGGAATGGGGAAGCAGGACGTATGGTTCTTGCTCTCTGTAGTTCTCAGTTAGTGTAGATAAGTCCCTTCCCTAACCCTGGGGTTTGCCCCTAGTCTGAAGAGTATAGTAACCCCCATTCCCATCCTTATTCTTAGCTGTCCCTGATTAAATGTGTTATAAAACTCTTGCTTTTACTTGCAGTTTCCATAGGTCTAGACTAGATACTGCAGGGTGGGCCCAACTGCCACTTCACTAGCAGTCACCTCCTTGGCAGTAAAACCTGGTCTCCCAACCTTGTTTGTTCCTGTCCATCTGTCATTCCTGTCTCCCTCACTCTATTGTGAACCCACAGATAATTTAGTTAACTTCCCTGGCAATCCTCCATTACATTATCCATGTGCAAAAAATTCTGCACCTTGAATTTATCAGATTTCTATCAATACATGGGAGCATGTTTCTTCGTGAATCCTCTGGAATTATGTGATCAGAGATCTTAAGCCCTTTGAAAGCATTTGTCTTTACAAAGTTGTTATTGTTATTATATAAATTGTTCTCCTGGTCCTGTTCACTTGAATTCTGCATTACTTCATACAAACCTTCTAAGGTTTCCCTGAAACTATTCCTTTCTTCGTTCTTAAGGCATATTACATTCATGTATCCTAATTTGCTCAGTCATACCTAATTAATAAGCACTTTTTTGCCATTACACAAAGAAATATTATAAAATATATGAATATTTTCTTCTTCTTTTAATCTTTTCATGAATATAGACCTAGTAGTCTCTCTTGTAGACTTTCTTTTTCTAAGCCCATTCCTAGGAAGATGGTATAAAAATTAATTCATGGCCTAAACTTTTATTTTAACTGTTAAATCTCCAGAAACAGCCTCCTGTCTATAAAACAGGCTATGGATACAGTGAATAGGGTTTTCTCTTCACACACTACATTCATGAGAAGGATCTATACGAAATTGTCCTGGGGTACATACACTAAAAATAGCCCTATTATAAAACAGCTATCATAATCTCAAAGACAAGGTAGAAATAATTTGAATAGTTTGCAATATCATGGTTCTGATTTCCAGGCAAGAATCACCAAATTTATCACTGAAATATAGCAAGTTTTCTTATTTCATATTTTGACTGTATTCCAAATATTTCTTAACCCATGTAAGCTTTTTCGATTTTAAACTATGTCTTTAACAGAATTTGCAACTTCAAGTGTCTGCTGTGCTATTTACTGAGTCCAAGTGAGCTCTTAACATATTTGACTATATTTAAATATTTATAATTAAATTAATTAGCTAATACTCAAGATAATCATTAGCTAGAGGAAAATACTTTTTCTACATAAATATTTTTACTGTGCAATAGTATTAATTCACAAATCATTCATATCAATCAGATCACTGAGGATCCAATCTCTTATGCATCATATTCTAGATATTCCCAAATAATAGTAGCACCCTCTTATAATATTTTCCAAAAGAATATTATAAACATAAACAACTATAAAACAAGTGTGCAAGCAATTAAAATGTAGAACCTAAAACAAAACTGATTGTCATTGCTCTAATAGCAATAATCTAGTTGAACATGTGTACAAATTATCATGGAAAAAAATTTCACTAACGTATCTCTTCATTTTGGTCTTCTAAATTGGTTGTACTCAGAAACTAGAACAGAGTAGTTATTACATTTAGTCTCATTCTGCAAAGAGAACATCATCCTCTAGCAATTTTATCCACCAAACAAATCAAATGTCATGAACAATAATTGTCCTCTATTATTAAGCCTAATACAAACACAAATTTTTTCCTTTCTTTCTTTTTTTTTAAACCTTTACCTTCCATCTTGGAACCAGTACTGTGTATTGGTTCCAAGGCAGAAGAGCAGTAAGGGCTAGGCAAATGGGGGTTAAGTGACTTGCTCAGGGTCACACAGCTAGGAAGTGTATGAGACCAGATTTGAATCCAGGATCTTGAATCTTTAGGTCTGGCTCTTAATCCACTAAATCACCTGGCTGCTCCCACAAATCAAAATACCTAAAGATTCCACTTCCAACATCTATCAAGATACCAACATCTGCGGCCTCAGCCACTTCCCAGCTGTATGACCCTGGGCAAGTCACTTGACCCCCATTGCCCACCCTTACCAATCTTCCACCTATGAGACAATACACCGAAGTACAAGGGTTTAAAAAAAAAAAAGATACCAACATCTGTAAAATTAAGCTTGAAAATCATTAGAAATCTCATCTTAGTTTTTCTCAGAGGAAAAACTGCTCCTTTAGAATCAATCTCCTGTTTCAGATAGTTTTTAAAAAGTAAATTTCCTGTGATAAATTCTCTTTTGTCACTGGTCTATTCTGTTCAAATCTGTACTAGATTTTCTCCATTGTCCTTTTGGTTCTGGAATTCTGTATGAATTCTTTGTGAGTTCAGGCCAAACCTTTACCAGGGATAGGGATTGTTTTTCTTTTGTAAATAAGGCACCCCTCATTTAAATTCAGCATTTTGAAGTGGAGCACCATCTCAATGAGACCTAAAAACTTCCTTAAATATAATAATATTTCTGTGTTTTCTTTTCAATTTTTTTTTAGTTCCTTTTCAGTGTTTCCTTTCTGAAAATTCTTACAGCTGATACCAAAGTGAGGACCTTAAGTTAGTCCCTATTCCTTTCTCTCTTTTCTTGCTGTTGAAGACTAAAAAATTAAGCCAAATTGCTTTATGCCAAGATATATTTAAATTGTTTTTTGACTGCGAAGAGCATCTATACACATTTCTTACTGTCTTTTAATTCTTAATAACTACGCTGTGCTAATTAAAACTATCCTTATTTTTTAATCCTTTTTTCCCCCAGTTCCTAATTCTGATGAACACAGAGTGGATTTCAAGTCAGAGAATTGCATTTCTCTGTATATTGATTTCACTTTCTTTCTGGTATCTTAAAGATAATTTCATAACCTTACTCTTCCCTGTTTTCAAATAGAATTAAGATGGTCCAATTGAATTGTTGGTTTCAGTTTCTTTTTTCTGCATTGAATCTTCTTTTTTAAAATAAGGGATTTTTTGTTTCAAATAAAACCCATGCCACCTGTAGTATCAAAACTATGTTAGGTTCCTTTTGAAGTGCCTGGAGAGTTGATCCCAAAAAATGAGTCTGAAGCCAGCAATGCAAAATGCAAAGGGACTTTACTGTCTAGCTAAAGGCTAGGGACTCCAACAAGTCGAAGTGGACCCTGAGTTGTGCAGGAGCAGAATATTTAAGGATGAGCAGACAGGGGGGTGGGGTGGCAGGATCTTGGGGGACAGCATGTCTGCAAGGTTGAAATTCCTGTAGATAGGGGGATGTCTGCAAGGTGAGAGTTCCTGCAGATAAGGGGGAAGTCAGCAAGATGGGAGTTGCAGTAGATAAGGCAGTTTTATCATGCAAGAGTTAGGATCTGGAGACCAGAGGTCTCCAGGTTTGGAATTTCTGAAGACAGCCTATTATGTTTTACTGGGGTCTGGATTTTTAATTCTGACCCTCTAGGTTCCACACTTTTTGGTTCTATGTAACTTATTTTTTGCAAATTTCTAGAATTCATTTCATAGTATTGCAACTGGGTGAAGCTTTTGGATTAACAGACACAGTTTCTCTTTCTCCCCCTTCTTTTCATTTCCTCTTTTAGAAATATTAAGAAAATATTTAAAAATCATCCTACTCTAACATCTAACAATTTTCTTTTAGTAGTATGTTAAAGTTTAGGAATAAAAGCTAAAGTAGCATTGGACAAGGTACTTCATGTCTGTAATCCCAGCTACCAGGCAGGCTAAAGCTGGAGTCTTTCTTGGACTCAAGGTTTCATGCCATGGGCAGCTGGACAAAGTTAAGGTCAGACTTAAATTGAGAAGTTTCTCAGTGTAGTTAAGGTTATCATCTGGGTAAAGCTTAGACTTAAGGATAAACCAAAAGTTAAGGGCAGACTCAAACTGGAAAATACCTCAGTCTGTTGTTGTTAATGTTCAATCTTTGTGACCCTATGAACCATAGCATGGTTCCTTCTGTCCTCTGCTGTCTTCCAAAGTCTTTCCAAGAAATAGTTAGGTGATTCAGTGTATTGAAAGTGAGATCTAGAGACAGGAGGTCTTGGGTTCAAATCCCTTAAGCCCGGTGATGGGCAAACTACGGCCCATGGGCCAGATTCAACCCCTTGAAATGTTCTATCCAGCCTTGCGACATTATTCCTAATCTGATGAATACAATGAGTAGGATACAATACAATGAAACTTCAAAAGAGTTGCCTTAGAAACAGATTGACATATGAGCATTTCCTTTCCTTTGGTCCCCTCTTTAAAAAGTTTGCTCATCACTGCTTAAGCCTATTCACTTCTACTTCACATTAATAAAGGATGTTATTTAGGACTTAGCTATTATATGGTCTGATGGTTTTCCCTACTTTCTTCAATTTAAGCCTTAATTTTGCAATAAGAAGCTCATGATCTCAGTCACAGTCAGCTCCAGGTCTTGTTTTAACTTTTCCACCTTTGGTTGCAAAGTATATAATCAATCTGATTTCAATATTGACAATGTGGTGGTGATATCCATGTGCAGAGCTGTCTTTTGAGTTGTTGAAAAAGAATGTTTGCGATGACCTATGAATTATCTTGATGAATATCTATTAGTCTCTACCCTGCTTCATTTTGTACACCAAGGTGAAATTTACTTGTTAATCCAACTATCTTTTGATTTCCTATGTTAGCATTACAATCCCCTATAATGATATAATGACATATTTTTTGGTGTAATTTTTAGAAGATATTGTAGGTCTTCATAGAACTGATCAACTTTGGACACTTTGGCATCAGTGATTGGAGTATAGATTTGTATTCCTGTGATACTGAACAATTTCTTTGATTTGAACAGATACCATTCTATTGTTTTGGAGATTATACTCCAATACTACTTTTTTTGTATGAGGGCTTGCTGAACTCTTTTCAGGGTTGTTCATCCACCTTCAGTGTCTACTTGTCACCCAACTCTCACCTGTGGCTCCAAGAAACTATAGTATTGAAATATGTAACTGAAATACCAGGGTGATGGTAATAGGTTCAAGGAATGGTTACTCAGGACGAGTATCAGAAGATACACAGTGTTTGGGAAGACCAACAGGATATAATTGACAGGATAACAAATACAATCCAAGCATAGGTAATAAACACAGGAATGGTTTGGTTTATTAAAGTAAGGGAAGACAGGGAAGAGAATTTGGATATCTTATCTAATTTATCTAACTAACCCTCCCTAACAAATCTACAGTTGTTCCCTCACGGGAAGCCTTCAGAGAGATTTTAGCTACACTGTCCTTTACCTCTCTACCTGAAGTCCAAGTCCCTAATATAAATAAACTCCTCTAACCGAAATCCCCCTTGGAAGCTAAGCAGGAACAGGACTCAGGGAGAGGTTCTCATGGACAGATGTCTGAGATGGTTCAAGCAGTTCTCTCAGCCAGCAGGAAACAGGATAATCATAGCAACAGGTATGATGATAAGGTGTAGCAGAAGGAAAGCCACAGGAGAGAAGCCAAGCTCATTAGGTCCACCTCCGGAGACAAGACAAAACTCAAGAAACAGCTCAGGCACTTCTGCAGAATTCCAGAACCTTTCTTGTCTGCTAAAATCCTCTCTTTCCTTATAACAGTATGCATTGTGGCCACATCCCAGTGAAACCGTCTCAGTAGACAGGCTAACCCAGGTTGAGGGTAACTGGCAGGTCACAAATCCATTGGTGATTTAGGAGATTGTCTAACTCAAGCATGAGAAGACTTCTCCCCCCATGGAATGGGCAGATGAGAACAATTTGTTTTGCTAGCTATGACGGTGACTGAATTGGGCACAATGGAGCACCTAGAGTTTGGTCAGACATCAAAGATGCACTGTATCCTGAGACATCACCATTCATCCTGACTAGATGTTGATGACTCTGGGAGAGTGAGGCTGATGACTTTGTGCAATTCAGCCTCACTTAAGACCAATTCACATTCAAATTAAGACATCACCCTGTGATATCATTGGTCCTCTTCAAAAATGAAGGGATGAACAACATTGATTAAGAGGGCTACTCCATTTCTTCTAAGCGATTCTTGCCCACAGTAGTATATGTAGTGATCACTTGAATTAAATTCATCCGTTTCCATCCATTTAAGTATAATCTTTCCTCCTCAATCTAGTTAAGGTCATCTATCTAATTAAGATCTATCCTCATGCCTGGAAAGGGTTAAGGTAATGATAAGACTATGAGAAGAAAAGAAGTCTTTGATTTTACTTCAGTTAATGGAAATATTTGTTGAATTTATCTTTGACCATCTAAAATGGTTAAGCTGTAAAGGAAAATGATGGTCCAACGGTGTGCTAAAAATTGTGACTATTTTTCTGTTTGATGAGACAAAAATGTTACCTGAACTTTGTCCTGAGTAGTCTTAACTGTTTTATCCAATTGTGGAATTTTATCTGTCATCTGGGAATATTATAACTATTTCTGAAAGTGTCTTGTTAAAGAGAGATTTTTAGAGTTGTGTGGGGTGACTGTCCATCTTTGGTAGCTTTCTTTTTTCTCTCTTTCTGAGCAAAAATGCTTAGATCAGAATAATCTAATTAATAAAAGATGTTTCTGGAAGGCTTGTGACTAAAATACAGAATATGGAATTTTCTTTCACATGATACAAACCATTTTCCAATTTGGTTTCTTATGTAAGAAGCTGAAACTAAGTGATTTATTCTAATATTTTTCTTTTATTAATTCCTTTTAGGCAGCTTTGCTTTTAATTTACTAGACAATTTAATTCTGTGATATTGTTCTAATTTGTACACTGTGGTGATACAAATCAATTTTTTATACAAAAGTGAAGTGCTTTTTCTCAAAAAGTATCCTACTTATCTTTTTCTTAAGTCATCTCCTTTTTTCAAATCTCTTACCCAAAAGTTAAAAAAAATAAGCTTAATTCTCCAAGTTGATGAGAAAAAAAAACAATAATGCTTTTTGGGTAGAGTTCTTAAGACCATGCTGAGGGTTGTAAAACTACTTCAGAGTATTTTTTTCCCTTTCTACTTTTTGTTTATTTATTTATTTTTAGATTTAAATATTTTATTTTTTCAGAAAAATTTCCATGGTTACATGATTCCTGTTTTTACCTTTCACCCACCCCTTAGCCTCCCCCCCATGTCCAATGTGCATTTCCACTAGTTTTAACATGTTTGATCAGTCAAGACTTATTTACATATTATTGATAGTTGCACTGGTGTGGTCATTTAGTGTCTACATCCCCAACCATGTCCGCATCAACCCATGTGTTCAAGTGGTTATTTTTCTTCTGTGTTTCCACTCCTGCAGTTTTTCCTCTGAATTTGGGTGACATTCTTTTCCATAAATCCCTCAGAATTGTCCTGGGTCATTGCACTGCTGCCAGTACAGAAGTCCATTACATACCACAGTGTATCAGTCTCTGTGTACAATGTTCTTCTGGCTCTGCTCCTTTCACTCTACATCAATTCCTGGAGGTCTTTCCAGTTCACATGGAATTCCTCCAGTTTATTATTCCTTTGAGCACAATAGTATTCCATCACCAGCATACACAACAATTTGTTTAGCCATTCCCCAATTGAAGGGCATCCCTTCATTTTCCAGTTTTTTGCCACCATAAAAAGCACGGCTATAAATATTTTTATACAAGTCTGTTTATCTATGATCTCTTTGGGGTACAAACCCAGCAATGCTATGGCTGGATCGAAGGGCAAATAGTCTTTTAGAGCTCTTTGGGCATAGTTCCAAATTGCCATTCAGAATGGTTGGATCAGTTCACAACTCCACCAGCATAGCGTTAATGTCCCAATTTGGCCACATCCCCTCCAACATTCATTACTCTCTCCTGCTATCATTTTAGCCAATCTTCTAGGTGTGAGGTGGTACCTCAGAGTTGTTTTGGTTTGCATTTCTCTAATTATTAGAGATTTAGAACACTTTCTCATGGGCTTATTGATAGTTTTGATTTCTTTATCTGAAAATTGCCTATTCATGTCCCTTGCCCATTTATCAATTGGGGAATGGCTTGATTTTTTATACAATTCACTTAGCTCCTTGTATATTTGAGTAATTAGACCTCTGTCAGAGTTTTTTGTTATAAAGATTTTTTCCCAGTTTGTTGTTTCCTTCTGATTTTTCTTGCATTGTTTTTGTTTGTACAAACCCTTTTTAATTTAATATAATAAAAATTATTTATTTTATAGTTTGTAATTTTTTCTAACTCTTGCTTGGTTTTAAAATTTTCCCTTTCTCAGGGATCTGACAGATATACTATTCACCTAATTTTCTTATAGTTTCCTTCTTTATATTCAAGTCATTCACCCTTTCTGAATTTATCTTGGTGTAGGGTATGAGATGTTGATCTAAACCTAATCTCTCCTATATTGTTTTCAAATTTTCCCAACAGTTTTTGTCAAATAGTGGATTTTTGTCCCAAAAGTTGGGCTCTTTGGGTTTATCTGTCTTGCTGATGTCACTTACCCCAAGTCTATTCCACTGATCCTCCCTTCTGTCTCTTAGCCAGTACCATATTGTTTTGATGATTGTTGCTTTATAGTATAGTTTAATATCTGGTACTGGTAGGCCACCTTCCTTCACATTTTTTTTCATTATTTCCCTTGATATTCTTGATCTTTTGTTCTTCCAAATGAACTTTGTTATAGTTTTTTCTAATTCAGTAAAGAAGTTTTTTGGTAGTTTGATAGGTATGGCACTAACTAGGTAAATTAATTTGGGTAGAATGGTCATTTTTATTATGTTAGCTCATCCTACCCATGAGCAATCAATGTTTTTCCAATTGTTTAGATCTAGTTTTAATTGTTTGGAAAGTTTTTTGAAGTCGTGTTCGTATAATTCCTGTGTTTGTTTTGGTAGATAGATTCCTAAGCATTTTATATTGTCTAGGGTGATCTACTTCTTGCTGCTGTGATGTGTTGGAAATATATAGAAATGCTGATGATTTATGTGCATTTATTTTGTATCCTGCAACTTTGCTAAAGTTGTTGATTATTTCCACTAGGTTTTTAGTTGATTCTTTAGGATTTTTTAAGTAGACCATCATATCATCTGCAAAGAGTGATAGCTTAGTCTCCTCATTGCCTATTTTAATACCTTCAATTTCTTTTTCTTCTGTAATTGCTACTGTTAGTGTTTCTAGTACAATGTTAAATAATAGAGGTGATAGTGGGCATCATTGTTTCACTCCTGATCTTATTGGGAAGGCTTCTAATTATCCCTATTGCATATGTTGCTTGTTGATGGTTTTAGATATATACTGTTTATTATTTTTAGGAAAGGTCCTTCTATTCCTATACTTTCCAGTGTTTTCAATAGGAATGGATGTTGTATTTTGTCAAAGGCTTTTTCAGCATCTATTGAGATATCCTTTCTACTTTTTGAATTGTTAAGAGTTAAAAAATTTTTTTTAACTGATTTTCAAGGGATATGATGGTTTATTTCTGCAATTCCCACTATCAGGGCAACTGAGAATGATGGAACTCAGGTCTTATGCTCAGGAGTTTTGGCTACAGTAGAGATGAAGATGATTAAGTATCTATACTAAGTCTGATACCAGTTTGGTGAGACCCTATGAGAGGAAAATCATTAGGCTTCCCAGGGAGGGGAAAACAGGACCAAGTTGAGTGGATTGTGTATTTTTATCCTGAGAAAAATAGGGAGGGAAGAATCTAAAAAAAATCAAAACCCTTAAAATTTGACTTTCATTTCTCTTAAGGCTAAATATATTTTTACAGGAAAAAATTATCACAGAAACATAAAGGATAAGATAAGCTTTTCTTTCATGGGAAGACAAGCATTCATCCATACAACTAAAAATACTTCGTTTAGTTATTTCAGTTAAGTCCAAATCTTTGAGACTCTATTTAGGGTTTTCTTGGCAAAGATACTGATATGGTTTGCCATTTTCTTCTTCAGCTCATTTTACAGATGATGGAACTGAGGGTTAAATGACTTGCCCAGCTAGTGTCTGAGATGAAATTTGAATGTAGATAGGTGAATCTTCCCGATTCCAGACCCAGCACTCTATCTACTGTGCCTCCTAGCTGCCCCTCCAAATTTTTTGAGTTACTTTTCTTTTTTCTTTTCCTATTAGCTTCTTTCGCTTCCTTTAAGTCTCAACTAAAATTCTCTCTTCTATAGGAAACCTTTCCCAGCTCCCCTTTATTCTAGGTGTCTTCCATCTCTGAACTATTTCCTTTTACTCCTGTATATAGTTTGTTTGTACATATTTGTTTGCTGATGTTTCCTCCATTATATTGTAAATTACTTAAGGACAGGGATTATCTTTTGCTTCTTTTGGTGTCCCCAGCACTTAGCATAGTGCCTGTCACATAGTAGATGCTTAATAAATGTTTTTGATTGATTTCTAGATTAAAGGATGTTCCTTTTGAAAACTTTATACCAATTCAATTTGCCTGAGAAATTATACATTTTCTTGTCTAAAATGAGTGAAATGCAATTGATTTCTAGAACAGACATGTCAGAGGTCCTCTGTCCTACTGCACAGGTTATTCCAATTATTTCTACTGGTCATTTTATTCTGATTTTGCCTCAGTGGGAATCCAGCTTCAAATTTCACTGTCCTATAGGAGTCTGATTTCAGTTTCACCTATCCAGAAAACTTGGCCTTAGATCTCAATGACCAAAAAGTACGTGATTCTAGACTTTTTGACTTAGAAAAGCTTTAAATTTGCCCAATTATAATAGTTAACATTTATTTAGCAACTACTATGTGATATTATCTCATTCAGTCCTTACAACCACCTTTGGAAATAGGTGCTATTATTATTAACATTTTATAGCTGAATTTTATAGCTAAGGCAAAGAGTGTTGAGTCACTCAAAGTCATATAATTAGTGTTATGATGATAATAACAGATAGTTTGGAGAAGCAGATAAATGTGTCAGGGCCAAATAGAGCTTTAAGTCAAGAACCAGAGATTGACAGGCTACAGTGAGGAAAGGAGGGGGCAAAACACTCCTGATTAACAAACCCCTCCCCCTCTAACTGCTTCTGCTTCAGTTGGTAATGAAGACAGGAATAAGATTCCTCTGGTAAGTTTCAGTTATGGCTGAAACCCCAATTGATGTTCCTTTTCTTAAATTTATATTCCTCACAGGTCAGTATGATGAGTATATAGAAATTAGTTATCTAACAGTTGAGGTCAGAGAAGATCTTCTTAAACTGGCAGCCAACAGGATTCAAACTAAATGTACAGAGGGAATTGTAAGTATCTTCCCAAATAATTATCAGGCACAGATTTGAAGGTAAAAAGTTATATTAGGAATTAACAAGGAAAATTAGAGAAGTTAATGAAGGTTTTAGGATAAAGGAAAGGTGACCCTGAACTGTTAAATTGATGCCCCCTTCCCCCCTCCTCACTGGAGGGGATGAAGCACTTAACTAAAACTGGCTCTCTTGCTATTGATAAATATCTTACTCTCTAATCACTAAGTAATATATAATTATATTAATGAAGAATAGTAATAACAAATAGGCTAACCCTATGAGTAGAAACCACTGGCTTAAGCTACAATGGCCACCTCCGGAGAAACCCCAAGTCCAGAGAAGCAAGCAGAGTGTCTGCTCACATCCACTCCCACAAATTAACTGTCTCCAACCCTTCTCAACTGCCCCTCACCCAAAGTTCTCCAGGGGGGTCCCCTGGAATTCTGGGTGAGGCTATCCCTGTACCTTTGCAGGGATTCAATGCTTTGCATCTGCACACAACACTAGGGAGGATCTGAGGCAGGATTTGAAAATAGTTGTTCCCAACTCCATGTTCAGTGCTCTATCTGTGGTGCCACTTAGTTTTGCAGTGAGTATTACTGGTCTGCTGCATTTTCTTGCAGTTCTCACCAGTTTTGTCTAGACAATTTTATGATGCAGTCTTGCCTATGACTGATGCATTCTATATTAGAAGAGAATAAGTCTAAAGAAGCCACCAACAAATACTTGGGGAGAATGCCAAACTTTCCACTTATAGGTCATTTGGGAAACCCTGGATATAGAATTATGAGATTTATTGACTTTCTAGTGAAGCTGGGAGCAATCCAGTTCCAAAAGGTCATTAGTCCCAGACTTGATTTAAGATTTTTTTTAAATTTTATTTTATTTCCTCTCCAATTACATGTAAAAACAATTTCCAACATTTTTCAAAGACTATTGAGTCTTGAATTCTTTCCCTCCCTTCCCTCTCCACTTAGATGGCAAACAATCTCATATAGATTTTGCATATGCAATCACATAAAATTTTCTTTATTATTAATCCTTTTGTGGAAGGAAACTTGAATAAAAATTTTAAGAAAGAAAGTGAAAAAATTTTCTTTGGTCTGGATTCAGATTCTGTAAGTTCTTTTTCTCTGGAGGCAGATGGTATTTTTTTTATCATGAGTCTTTTGGGATAATTTTAGATCATTGTATTGTTGAAATTAGTCAAGTAATTCACAGTTGTTCATTGTATAGGACTCCTGTCACTTTGTACAATATTTTCCTGGTTCTGTTTATTTTTCTCTGCTTCAGTTTGTATAAGTCTTTCCAGGTTTTTCTGAGATTCTTCTGCTTGTCATTTCTTACAGCATAATAGTATTCTATTACAGTCATATATTTACTCAGATATTATCAATTGATAAGTATCCCCTCACATTCCAATTCTTTGTCCCCACAAAAAGAGTTACTTTAAATATTTTTGTGCAGATAGGTCCTTTACCTTTTTTTTTTTTTTTTTGTCTCTTTGGGACACAAACCCAGTAAGAGTATTGCTAGGTCAAAGGGTATGTACTGTTTTATAACCTTTTGGGCATAAGTCCAATTTGCTCTCCAGAATGACTGAATCATTTCACAACTTCCCCAACAGTTTATTAGTGTCCCATCCCCTCCAAGTTTTGTCATTTTCCTTTTCTGTCACAATAGCCAGTTTGACCAGTGAAGAATCATATCTTCAGAGCTGTTTTAATTTGCATTTCTCTAAGTAATAGTGATTTGTTGCATTTTTTGTATGATTATAGAGAGCTTTAATTACTTTTTCTGAAAAATGCCTGTTCATATCCTTTGATCATTTATCAACTGGGTAATTACTTACTTTCTTATGTATTTGACTAATTTCTCTATGTTTTTGAGAAGTGAGGCCTTTATTAGAGAGACTTGTAAAAAAGTTGGCACCATTATGACTTCTGTATATTACCCTCCATCCTATTTCCCCCTCTTTAGTTTCTGACCACCACTTCCCCCAATTTGCCCTCTTTTCTATCAGTCCCCTTGCCATTTTCTTATCCCCTTCTCCTCCTACTATCCTGTAGGGTAAGATATATTTCTATACCCAATTGATTGATGTGTTCTTTCCTTGTTGAAGCAATTCCAATGAGAGTAAGACTCACATACTCCCTTCTCCACCTCCTCCATCTTCCCCTTACTCTTTCATGTGAGATAACTTATCCCATTCTATTTTCCCCGTCTCCCTTCTTACAATGCATTTTTTCTTCTTGCCTTAATTTTATTGTTATTTTTATATCGTTTCATCGTATTCAACTTACACCCTTGCCCTCTGACTTCTCTATCTTCTCTAATAAAGTTCTTTGGAGCTGCAAAAATCATTTCCTCATTTAAGGATATATAAAATTCTGACCTTACTGAATGTCTTTTGATTTCTTTTTCCTGTTTATCTTTTTATTTTTCTCTTGAGTCTTTTATTTTTGGAATGAAAATTTTCATTCAGCTCTGGTCTTTTCATTAGGAATGTTTGTAAATCCTCTATTTCATTGAATATCCATTTTTCCTCCTGAAGGATTACTCTTGTTTAGCTGAGTCAGTGATTCTTGGTTGAAGTCCTAGCTCTTTTGCCCTTCAGAATATCATATGGCAGGCCCTCATCTCCTTTAATGTAGAAGCTGCTAAGTCTCATGTTATCCTGACTGTGGCTCCATGATATTTGAATTGTTTCTTTCTATTTTTAGTTCTAGTAACTACTATGATAATGCTGACAATTTTTAAGAGTTACAGATATTATCTTTCCATATAGGAATATAAACAATTTGACCTTATGGAAGCCCTAAAGTTTTTTTTTTCTTGCTTATTTACTTTTTTATGCTTCTCTTGAATTTTGTATTTAGACATCAAATTTTCTGTTCTTTTCTTCAGGGATGCTTGGAAATCTTCTATTTTATTAAATGATCATACTTTCCCCTGAAAGAATATAGTCAGTTTTGATAGGTAGGTGAGTCTTGCTTGTAAACTCCTCGAATATCATATTCCAAGCCTTCTGGTCCTTTAATGTGGAAGCTGCTAGATCCTGTGTAACCCTGACAGGAGCATGATGATATTTGAATTATTTCTTTCTAGCTGCTTGGAGTATTTTCTTCTTGGCCTGGGAGCTCTTAAACTTGATTACAACATTCCTGGGAGTTGTCATTTGGGGATTTATTGCTGGAGGTGATCTGTGAATTCTTTAAATTTTTATTTTACCCTCTTGTTCAAGAATATTAGTTCAGTTTTCTTGGATTGTTTCTTGTAATATAATGTCCAAGCTTTTTTTTTTTTCAGGTAGTTCAATATTTCTTAAATTCTCTCCCCTGGATTCATTTTCTAGGTCAGTTATTTTTTCAATGAGATATTTCACATTTTCTACCATTTTTTCATTCTTTTGATTTTGTTTTATTGTTTTTTGATGTCTCATGAAGTCATTAGCTTCTATTTATCCAATTCTAATTTTTAAAAACCTAATTTCTTCTATGACCTTTTGATCCTCCTTTTCCATTTGGTCCATTTTACTTTCCATAATACTCTTTACTTTGTTGTATTTTTTTTTTTGCCTCTTTTTCCACTAGGCCAATTCTGTTTTATAAAAACTCTTTTCTCATTGGATTTTTATGCCTCTTTTTCCAGTTGACCAATTTTACTTTTTAAGCTGTTATTTTCTTTTTGCAAATTTCTTTTCTCCATTTTTCTTCCTATTTTTCCTTGACCTATATTATTTGATTTTTGTATTCCTTTTTGAGTTCTTCCAGTGCTTGAGATAAATTTTCATTTTTTTTTTTTTAAGTTTTCCATGTGGCTGCTTTGATCTCACTGTCCCCTCTTAATTTTGTGCTTTGTTCTTTGTCACCATAGAAATTTTCGAGAGTTAGGAGTTTCTTTTGCTGTTTACTCATTTTTCCAGCCCCCCCCCCTTTTTTTTGGCCCTTGGACTGGGAATTCTGAAAGCTAATGATTCTATCTCCACTGCCGCTGGCTTGCAGGGCTTGGCACTGTGAGCTATTTTGTCTTGGGGCTATGTCTTCACCACAGCAGTGCTGGCTTGAAAGAGTCCAACTCTACAAACTTCCAGACCTCACTGTGGACTAATGCCAGGACCCGGGACTTCAAGAGGAGGTTTAGGTGCTCTTTTGTTGGTATAGCCCAGGTCCTGGGATCCTGAAGTTAGCCTATGCTCAGGTTTGGAATCTGGCACAGTAGAAAGTTTGGTCAGCACTCCTCTGTGTGCAATTTTGTTTCAGATTCCTCCTTATCCCATGAAAATCAACTCTCTGCCTACCTTTCAAATTGTGTTCAGTGGGAGATCACCCTCACTCCATCTTGCTGTTGATTTTCATTTCCCATCATTTTGAGGCACTTTAAAAAGATTGGTTTGGAAGGACTATCAGAGCAGCCTTAGCTTTTGCTGTTACTAAGCTGCTATATTGGCTCTGCACCCCCTCTTGAATGAGCTCTTGTACTTCTTTTTCCATTTGGAAAAATTTACTTTGTAAAGAGTTCTTTTCCTCATGAATTTGTTTATCTTTTTTTCCATATGGCCAATTTGGCCTTTTAAGAAGTTCTTTTCAGTAAATTTTTGTATCTCTTTTTCCATCTGGCCAATCCTATTTTTTCAGAAGCTATTTTCTTCAATGGATTTTTGTGCCTTTTTTACCAATTCATTTATTCTGTTTTTTAAAGTATTAATTTCTTCAGTATTTTTTGTGCCTCCTTTACCAAGTTGTTAACTCTTTTTTTTTTCATGATTTTCCTATATCACTCTCATTTCTTTTCCTAATTTTTTTCTTCTTTTCTTGTTTGATTTTAAAAATCCTTTTTGAGCTCCTCCCCTAATTCTCTTTGGACTTAAGGGCAATTCATATTTTTCTTGGAGGTTTTGGATGCAGCAGTATTGATTTCGTTGCTTTCTTCTGAGTGTGTTTTGATCTTCCCTGTCACCAAAAAGCTTTCTATATTGAGTTTCTTTCTTTTTTTTGTTTTGTTAGTGCTTGCCCATTTTCCAGGCTTTTTCTTTTAATTAAAAACAACAACTGTTAAAGTTGGGGTCTACAAATGAGGTGAAGGGAGAACTGTTCCAAGCTTCAGTGCTACTTTCAAGCTACCTTCAGTGTTGTCTCTGGGATGCTATCTGCTTTTAGTTCTTCCAAGGTGATATGATGTAAGAAGAGCTGTGTTTAATACTCTCTAGGCTCATTCTCTGCTCTGGAGGTAACTACATGTACTCTTTTACCCCATGGAACTGTGATCAGGGTTCCCTTCTCTCCTGTGGCCTCAAGTGCTGGTGTGTGCTAGTGCTCCTCCTTCTTCTGAGAACATGGCCCAGGATTGCTTGCTGGATCTGTGTATGGGTGGTGCAACAAGAGTCCAAAACCAATATATAAAGAGTCCAAAACTTATATATAATTATATGTATAATTATACTACATACATTATATGTATAATTATACTATATATATTATATGTATAATTATACTATATATATTATATGTATAATTATACTATATACATTATATGTATAATTATACTATATACATTATATATAAAATTATACATATACATTATATGTATAATTATACTATATACATTATATATATCTATATTACATGGATTTATTTACCTCTAGCATATCTTATAATACATTATACTCTTATATTACTAGATACATATATATATTACCATACTATTAATCATATAGTATATGAATATTCATTACCTAATCTTATGCATAATCTTACATAAGACATATTATGTTGGTGTACATATACATACTGTCCATGGTAACAGGAATCACAAACCTTTATTTGACAAGCATATCATAACCATCAGGAGTACCTCAATCCACTTCTCACGAGAGACCACCATCCCGCCATCTAAAGGCTTAACATCCTTCAGAGGAGAGGCATGAGTTGTGATGTACCTAATTCCTTGAACAGGCTACTGGTTGTTACTTCAGGATCATAAATTTGTTCATTGCATCCAAATTGCCATTAAATAAGGCATCACGATGTTTCGATTACTAGTCAGCTCATAACGCGGCATAACTGATTCTAACTGGCATGGGGTAGGATTTTTTTCAGGGGAGCTATATCCAATGGGCAGGAGCCTCAGACACCGATATCAACCTAGGATCTAACATGGAGTAAAGTGCTTGGTGTTCACACGGAATAAATGAGGATATTATATGAATGATTATAAGACATATTATTATATATAAGAATTAGCGCATAACATGTGTACGTAGTAATAAGAAGTAATAATTTAATCAATTTATAGTAGATATTAAATCAATGATCTATAGACATATATATTTATATATTCCACCCGGGTGAAGAGCGCGCGAATAAAATAAAAAATAATAAATAAAATAAAATAATAAATAAAATAAAATAATGAATAACAACAAATAATTAATAACAATAAATAATTAATAATAGTTAATAGTAAATAATAATTAATAATAATAAATAATATTCAAATTAATGAATATAAATTTAAGGTATATATTCACTAAACCCCCTAGCCCCCTTAAATATAAAATAGTACCTTATTCCGTCAAACCCCGAAACCAGAGGACACGATCTTAGCAAACTAGGGACAGGAGCTAAAACTTATGAAAATAAATACAGAAAAACATTAATAAGTACAAACCTAAATAGATATGAATAGGTGTAAACAGATAAACAAGCATATAAATAGATATAAAAGAATCTATATATAAATGTAAGCAAGTATTAATAGATATTAGCACTATAAATCGAATAAGCAGATAGTCAAAGTATATAAGGCATATGGAACATATGTAAAATGCAAAATACGCATAAATAGGAATTTTCATTAAGATTCATACTTTAACAGTTTTCTGTGCTAATTTGTTTTTTGAAAATTTTAAAAAAAGGAAAATAATCATCAATACTGACATAGCATATAAATTAAATTTTCATGGAAAAGAAAATCCAATTTTACCCACATTTTCCCGTGTGTTTTTTTTCTATTTTTTTTTTTTGATTTTATTTTTCGATTTTTTTATTTTTTGTTCATTTTTTTTCTTTTTTCATGACCTCTTTTTACTAATAACCACCCAGCATCCATTAATTTTACTTAGTGTTTAACATCTGTTCATGTAGCTTATCCTAAAGCAAAGCACTGAAAATACTTAGATGGTCTATACCTAGACCCATAAATAATAGGTTTGGTCCTGGCCTTATTATTAATTTTAATTAAACTTGCACATGCAAGTCTCCGCTATCCAGTGAAAATGCCCTTAAAACTATCGAAGATTTAAGGAGCTGGCATCAGGCACACTAAAATGTAGCCAACTACGCCTTATATATATCTTTCTCTAATATCTTTCTGAGCAGTTGTCCTATTCCTCTTACCATCTGTGACTGAGAATTCCTGAAGCTTTTGCTACTGCTTTAGCTGAGCCTAGGATCGATCCATTGTCATGGGGCCTACCCTAGACTGTTGCTTTGTACTTAACTTCACTCCAGTGTACTAAGATTCCTTATGCTGGCCTATCAAGTTGTTTTGGGGTGAAAAATTACTTCACTTCATCTTTTTGTGGGTTGTACTACTCAGAATTCATTCTGAGGCATTTTATCATAGTTTTTTATAGAAAATTTGGTAGAGATCAGACAGGTACGTTTTCTACCATTTTCCAGACTGGATTTTCTGACCAAATATAAGGAAAAAATCCCCATCATCATGCTATAGATTTGGGCTAAATCTCCTTGCTTTCAGAGCATGTTCAGTCTTTTCTTAACAGCATTATATGTTGTCTGATGTGACTGAAATTAGCTTAGTCTCAGAATGGATAGGTGACTTATATAGCATTATAGAAAAGATTTAATAACTGGAGTGGTTTTGACCTTACAGTATGAAACACAAAAGGCAGCTGCAAACAAAAACACAGCATGAGGAATTTATAAATACACTCTTGGCATGTCTGACAGACTTGGCCTTTCTTAAATGGTCAGATTTTATGAGGCTAAATGAGTAGTCAGCAAGCCTGGACAACTCTATTAAAATAACAATAGTAGCGACAACAATAATAGCCATCTCCACCAATAATATTCCTTATGATTTTCAATTGCTTCTATTTTAATTGTCCATGAATTTTTTGGGAAGGGAAGTGGTCCTAGATCATGATGATTTCTGTCAGCTGTTTGAATCTGATTCCTAAGGCACTATAGAAGAAAAAATTCAATACTCAGCATTTATTTAAGCAGTGATTCTCAAAGACAATTTTTATAGAAGCCTGATAATTTAGAGAGGCCAAGATCCAGAGGGACAGAGTTTTATCCTTATTTGAAAATCTCTATGCCACAACCAATATCTTCTTACATTTTCATTATTTCCTACAGAGCTGTACTCTTCTGGAATTCACCAATGCTCTTCTGAATCTCATTAACCTGCAAGGTCAAATCAGCTTTCACTTCTTTTGTACCCACTGCCTTCAGGACCCTTTCCTTCATCTGACTATAGATGGCTAGGGTGGATAGTGGTGAGTTCCTCTCACATCCTTCCTTCCATCTCATCATTCTCATTCCAATTGAAATTCATCATGCCCCTCTGCTGGGCAACCTTCTCCACTCCCAACTTCCATTTTTCAGCTTCTATTTTATTTATTTATTTATTTCCCCCATTAAATTGTGAGTTACTTGAGGGAATGAGATTTTGCTTTCTTTCAGTTCTTACCATAGTACCCATACTGACTGACCTTTTATAGAGATCAGGAAACAAAAACAAAATTCTGCAGAAAGATTAAAATAAGGAAAGAAGAAAATAAGCTTTTATTAAGAACCTACTGTGTGGCAGGCACTGTGTTAAGCACTTTTGATTTTATATCATTTAATTCTTACAATAACTTTCAGAGGTAGGTGCTATAACTATCCTCATTTTATAATTGAGGAAGTTGAGTCAGGAAGAGGTTAAATGACTTGCCCAGGATCATACAGCTAGGAAGGGTTTGAGATTGGATTTAAACTAAGATTCCTGATTCCAGGCCCAACACTGTCTACTGTGCCACCTTGTTGCCAAAGAATATAAAATTCATTCTGAAGAACTTTTTTAGAAATAGAATTAAGATTCCTTATTCGTTAGACTTAGGGAGAGGGGGCCATGGGCAGCTCAAGGTCTATCTGCTCCTTAACCTCTTCCTTCCCTCATCCCTCACCTCCTTTACTGCCCTGCCCCCCACCAACAGGGAGGATCCTGTTTGTATATGTGTAGGGTGTATGGGGGAGGGAGAAAAAGGCAGCACAACTGACTGATGTATTTGGAAAATATGTGCAATATGTAACACCTGTGGACCTCTCACTTTTAGGAAGAGGGAAGAAAAAAAATATAACACTAAGAGGACATATTTTAATTGTAGATACATGTTCTGAGAACATTCTGATTACTTAATTTAGCCTTGCTCTCTGCAGAAACACATCTATTCTCAGAACATTCAGAGGACAAGATATTTGTGGGTACAGACACTCTTTCTGAGAACAACTGTGTTACTACAACCTTGCTCTGTTGAAATGCACTTAGTTTCAGAAGACAAGATGTTTGTAGTTTAGAGAAATGAACTCTAAGAACATTCTGGTTACTATAAGCTTGCTCTCTGGAAATGCATCTAGTCTTATAATATTGAGAAAACAAGATACTTTTAGTGTGATCTGCAGTGTTTCATAGAATTTCGGTTGCCTCAGGCTTGCTCTCTGTAAAAACTAATCTTTGAATTATAGAGAAAACTGAGTCAAATTTATAGGAATACAAGCTATTCCCCAATTGATAAATGGTCAAAGGATATGAACAGGTGAAGAACAGATGAAGAAATTAAAACTGTCTTTAATTATATGAAAAAATGCTCCAAATCATTATTAATTAGAGAAATGAAAATGAAAAGAATTCTTAGATGCTACCTCATACCTATCAGACTGTCTAATATGGCAAAAAAGGAAAATGATAAATGTTGGAGGGGATGTGGGAACATTGGGGCACTAAAACACTGTTGGTGGAACTATAAACTGATGCAACCATTCTGGAGAGTCATTTGGGACCATGCCCAAAGGGCCATCAAATTTTACATGCCTTTTGACTCAGCAATACCACTACTAGGTGTGTGTCCCAAAGAGATCAAAGATAAAGGGAAAGGACCTACTTGTACAAAGATATTTATAGCATCTTTTTTTGTGGCGGCAAAGAATTGGAAACTGAAGGGAAGTCCATCAATTAGGACATGGCTGAACAAATTGTGGTGGAATACTACTGTGATGTAAGAAATGACTAACAGAACAATCACAAAAAAGCCAAACAGACCTGGAAAGACCTATATGAACTGATGCAAAGTAAAGTGAGCAGAGCCAAGAGAACATTGTTAGTATAGTACAGTAACTTAAATGTCAACATATACCAAGGATCATCCTCCCAAAACATGGCAAAAGCAATAATGCATAATTGAATGATTTAAATCTTTTCAGCAATGCAAGAATTCAAGATAACTCCAAGGGACTTATGACAAAAAAGGCTATCCACTGCTATAGAAGGAACTGATGGAGTTTGTGTGCACATTGAAGCAAACCATTTTTCACTTTATATCCTTTATGAGTTTTTCTTTTTTTGTATAAATGATATGTCTTTTTTTTTTTACAACATGACAAACATGGAAATATGTGTTGCGTGATAGTGCATGTACGACCTGTATCATATTACTTGCTATCTTGGGGAAGAGAGTGGAGAGAGAGGTGTGTAAATGGAATTAACTCTAGCCCATTCATAGTCAAAAATCTACTTACCCATAGCATCTAGATTATATCATCCCCACCTCCCTCAAAAGGGGAGGGGAGATAAGTTAACCACATGTGACAATAAGTATCAAATCAAGAACAAGGGACTGCCCTTTGGGCAGTCCAAAATCAGTGTAGAGGCTGCCATTGGTCCACTTGAATTAGAGGTGGCCCACAGGAAATGACGAGAGAAACTATCTCTTTAAATACATGGGTTACAATCTAGTTCAGTTAGTTCGGTGGTTTCGGTGAGTTAGGGAGTTCAGGAGTTCAGGAGTTCCGGCTTTGGACTTGGGGCTGAAGGTGCTTGGCTGAGACCTCAGAATGCTTCTACTCTGAATTGTCACGTGGGTAAGTTAGGCTGACTTCCTTAGCCTACCTAGGCGTTTCCAAACTCTGCCTTAAGTAGGCTTATAGCCTTTCTGATTTCTAAAGTCTTGTGACTTGTAACCTAGTTTAATTAGACTTTTAACCCTCTCTCTCCATCCAGGCCTCTCCAGGCCTGGACCAGCCTCTCCCTCTCTCTATTTACCTACCTTTTATCTTCCTAGTTGTAAATAAACTACCTTAAACTGGATGCTGACTTGGGTCTATTTTAATTATGGAAGCAATCTGAATTGTTGATTCCTGGTGGCCACATTTTAAATATATATTTATAAAATACCTAAAATCTCCCTCTTACAGAGGAAGGGAGAGAGCATGGATGGCAAAATGTCGGAAAATTATTATTAAAAATTGTATCAATTACTTATTGGCTCTGGGAGGGAGGAGGGAAGAACATGAATCATGTTATCATGGAAAATATTCTAAATTAATTGAATTTTTAAAAATTGTATCAACATATAATTGGAGAAAATATTATAATTTTTTAAAAAGAAAAAAGAGCTAATCTTATTGGAGAAGACTCAGACCTTTCACCTTAGTCATATTCTGTGAGAAATAAAAGTAAACTGAAGCACAAAAAAGAATTTAAAAATAGTACAGTAACTTAAATGTTGGCACATACCAAGGATCATCCTCCCAAAACAAATTAACCTCAAGGGTGGAGAAAAAGGTATTGCTCTTAATTAAATTAAAGGATGGTCCTGCTCTTATTCTATTTTTAGGGTTCCTGTCATTTCCTTCATGAGCACTTGAATAAAGTTTTCCTTTAGAAACTGTTTAGGTTTTTGATAAGTAGAAGGCAAAAGAATTTCTGAGCATGACTTTGTCTCCTTGGGATTTCTATTTAAAAAAAAAAAGGCCAATGAGGTTTTTCATTCATGTGAGTGCAAAGGATTTTAAACTAGGACCCCAACAATATTATTTCTTAACATTTCCTAATAGAAATAATATGCCTTATTGGATATTGTTTTACACAATCCTCTCCCTTGTCCAAATCTCTTTATAAGCTCTTAAGGATCAAACCCTTCATCTCAAAAATAAGGAGCACATTCTTTTTATCGTTTTTTTTCCATTTACAAGCTTTAAATAAATTGTAGACATAGTGTAGCATTTCTAATGGCAAAAACAATTTTATAATATGTAACTGACACCCAAGTTTAAAGTAATAAGTAAGAATTTGTCTACCTTACCCTCCTGACTAAATAGAAGAGAACCTTTACTAGAGGCAGAGGGAAGATCTGAATGTCTTAGGTTATGCTAATTCTCACTCTAGCTTCTACTCTTTTAAAAGGCTTTTAAAATCATTCTCCCTTTCCCCAGTTGTTAGTGCCATCAAATTCTAAGATTTCTGTTGGTTTTAGGAGAAATATCTCAATTTCTACCCCATGCAAATTATTCCTATTTTGGCTTTAAAAAGTATTGGAGGAGTTCCGGGGTAAGATGGTGGCAGAGTAGAAGCAGCTGCTTAATCTCTCCTAACCCACACATATAGGACTCCTCAAGAGGACATAAAAACAAATCCAGACGAACGAAGGGACCCCACAACAGGGTGCAGCATTGAAGGTACTTGGGATCAGGGCATTTCCATGCTATAAGGGGGTGAAATAGCTCTCACTAAAACATGAGCTGAGCAACCCCCTCCCCCCAACACCACCTACAGTGCCAAAGCCAGTGCACAAGAGTTAGAGCAAGTTTGGGGCATTCATTGAGATCTTGGCAGCTACCTGGGATCACCAAGGCCTGCTCCTGAGAGCAGCAAGACTTAAGACCCCAAGAGGCTAAAGAATGTGAGGACTTTGAACACAGACCTTGAACGCAGGCGAGGACATTGAGCACAGGCGTGGATGAGGACCTTGAGAGCAGGTGCAAACCTGGGGTGGGGACCCAGTGCAGAGGGGTGCATGACTGTGGAAGCAGTGCCTTGAGACTGTTAAAGGAGCTTCAGGCAGAGGAGCAAGCAAGGGGACCACCAGGTGGTTTGACCCTGAGAACAACTAGACTTGAGACCTCAGGAGCCTAAAGAGTACAGACAGACCCTGGGCATGAGGATAAAGCTGAGAGGGTACACAGTGCTGTGACTCAGACTAAAGCTGCTCCACAGCTTGATAGGATAGGCAGAGAGCCTGTCTGCCTCACCCAGACTTCTGACTGAGAAAGAAATAATAATAATAATGGCAAACCAGGCACAAGAAACTCAAAAGAGAAAGATTAAGAAGAAATCTTTAACATTTGACAACTTTTACACAGAAAAAATCCAGACAACAGAGCAAACATCAGAGGAGAACAAACAAGTAATCCCATCCAAATCTTCCCCCAAAAATGAAAATTGGTCACAAGCTCTTGAAGAGTTCAAATCTGAGATCATGAGAAAGATGGAAGAGATTTGGTGAGAGAAGTGGGAAATAGCTCAAAAGGAAATTAACAGTTTAAAAGACAGAAACTCCCAATTGGAGAAAGATGCACAAAAATCAAATGAAATGATAAGCAAATTGGAGACCAAAATTAAACAGTTGGAAAACAGGATAGACCAAAACGAAGAGGAAAATCAAAAGATTATGGCAGAAAACCAGTCTCTAAAGACTAGAATTGGGCAAGTAGAAGCAATGATCTCTCAAGACAGCAAGAACAAATAAAGCAAAGCCAAAAGACTGATAAAATAGAAGGAAACATGAAATATCTCACTGAGAAACTGACAGATCAAGAAAACAGGTCTAGAAGAGACAATTTTTTTAAACCCTTGTACTTCAGTGTATTGTCTCATAGGTGGAAGAGTGGTAAGGGTGGGCAATGGGGGTCAAGTGACTTGCCCAAGGTCACACAGCTAGGAAGTGGCTGAGGCCGGGTTTGACCCTAGGACCTCCTGTCTCTAGGCCTGACTCTCACTCCACTGAGCTACCCAGCTGCCCCTAGAAGAGACAATTTGAGAATCATGGGTCTTCCTGAAAAAGCAGAAATTAATAGAAATTTGGACTTCATACTACAAGAAATTATCCAACAAAAATGCCCTGAAGTTATTCAACAAGAGGACAATATAGACATTGAAAGGATCCATAGATCACCCTCTACACTAAATCCTGAAAAGAAAACACCCAGGAATATAATAGTCAAATTCAAGAGCTTCCAAGAAAAAGAAAAAATTTTACAAGAAGCCAGAAAAAGACAATTCAGATATCAAGGAACACCAATCAGGATCACAAAGGATCCGGCAGCCTCCACACTAAAAGACCGCAAGGATTGGAATATGATGTTCAGAAAGGCAAGAGAACTGGGTTTACAACCAAGGATCACCTACCCATCAAAACTGTGTAAATAGAATTAGCTCTAGCCCATTCATAGTCAAAACCCTACTCAACCTAGGCATAGAAATTACGTCACCCTCACCTTCCTTAGTGGGGAGGGGAGACTAGTTACCCACACATGACAATAAGTAACAAATCAAGAACAAGGGACTGCCCAAAGGGCAGTCCAAATCAATGTAGAGACTGCCATTTGTCCACTTGAATTAGAGATGGACCCACAGGAAGTGACGAAAGACACTATCTCTTTAAGTAAGTTGGTTACTTCCTGTGGAGGCAGTTCCTGCTCTGAACTTGGTGCTGAAGGACCTCTCCTGAGACCACAGAATGCTTACACTCTGTATTGTCATGTGGGTAAGTTAGGCTGACTTTCTTGGCCTACCTAGCCCGCTTCCAAACTCTACCTTAAGCAGGCATTAGCCTATCTGGTTGCTGGGCCTTGTGGCTTGCAGCTTCATTTATTTAGCCTTTTAACCTTCTCTCTCGTCCAGGCCTAACCAGGCCTGGACTAGCCTCTCCCTTTCTCTTTATTCCTATACCGTTACCTTCCTAATTGTAAATAAAACTGCCTTAACCCGATGCTGACTTGGGTCTGATTTAATTACGGAATCAATCTGAACTGTTGATTCCTGGTGGCCACATTTTAAATATATATCTTTAAAATACCTAAATTTCCCTCTTACAAAACTGACTATATACTTCCAGGGGTAAGTATAGGCATTCAACAAGATACAAGATTTCCAAGTATTTGCACAGAAAAGACCAGGACTAAATGGAAAGTTCGATATCCAACCACAAAAACCAAGAGAAACATGAAAATGTAAATAAGAAACAGAGGGGAAAGAAAGAAAACTCTTATTTTTAAATTTGGCTCTTTAAGGGCTTCAATAAGATACAATTATTTGTATTCCTATATGGAGAAATGTTACGTGTAATTTTTAAAAACTGTATTCACTATTATAGTAATTAGAAGAATTATTCATAGGGAGAGGTTGGAGTACTAAATGGTCTAAGATGATACTGGGGGGGGGTAAAGAGGAGGTTGAAAAGTAGATGGCACCAAGAGAAACTTGAATGAATAAGAAATATAGGATATTCTATACCACACAAAGAGTACATGGGAAGGGGAGGGGATGAATACTATTATAAGGAGAGGAAGAGATCATTAAGAGCTAATATTTAAACCTTACTCTCACCAGAATTAACCCCGAGAGGGAAGAGTAGGTATATCCATTGGGATATAGAATTCTATCTAACCCTAGTGAGAAAGTCATAAGGGATAAACTAAGGGGAGCAGGGGAGTCGGGGGGGGGTCAAAAAAGGGAGGGGAGGAGAGTGGGAAGGGAATTGATTAGGCCTTAAAAAATAAAAAGAGGGGAATAATAAGGGGGGGTGGAAAGGGAAGTAAATCAATGGAGGGGACAAGGGGGACTGGTTTAAAACAAACCACTGGTTTAAAAGGAAATAGTGTAAGAAGAAGAGGTAGAACTACGAGAGGATACCAAAATTTTGGGGAATACACAACTGATAACTCTGAATGTGAATGGGATGAACTTGTCCATAAAACGGAAGCAAAAAGCAGAGTGGATTAGAAACCAAAATCCTAACATATATTGTCTACAAGAAACACATATGAGGCAGGTGTACATACACAGGTTTAAGGTCAAGGGCTTGAGCAAAATCTTTTGGGCTTCAACTGAGAAAAAGAAGGCAGGAGTGGCGATCATGATTTCTGATAAAGCAAAGTAAAAATAGATCTGATTAAAAGAGATAGGGAAGGTAATTACATCCTGATAAAAGGCAGTATAGACAATAAGGAAATAACAGTACTCAACATGTATGAACCAAATGGTATAGCATCCAAATTCCTAAAGGAGAAAATGGCAGAGCTCAAGAAGGAAATAGATAGTAAAACTATACTAGTGGGAGATCTAAATATTCCTCTTTTAGATCTAGATAAATCAAACCAAAAAATAAATAAGAAAGAGATAAGAGAAGTGAATGAAATCCTAGAAAAATTAGATTTAATAGATATGTGGAGAAAAATAAATAGGGAGAAAAAGGAATACACCTTCTTTTCAGCTGCACATGGTACATTCACAAAGATTGACCATGTAATAGGGCATAGAAACATTGTAAACAAATGCAAAGAAGCAGAAATAATAAATGTAACATTTTCAGATCATAATGCAATAAAAATAATAATTAGTAAGGGCACATGGACAGGCAAATCAAAAACTAATTGGAAATTAAATAATATGATTCTCCAAAACCAGTTAGTTAAAGAAGAAATCATAGAAACAATCAATAATTTCACTGAAGAGAATGACAATGATGAGACATCCTACCAAACTCTGTGGGATGCAGCTGCTAAGGCAGTACTCAGGGGAAAATTTATATCCTTGAGTGCATGTATTAACAAGTTAGAGAGGGCAAAGATCAATGAACTGGGCATGCAAATTAAAAAACTAGAAAAGGAACAAATTAAAAATCCCCACCTCAAGACCAAATTAGAGATTATAAAAATTAAAGGAGAAATCAGTAAAATTGAAAGTAAAAGAACTATTGAATTAATAAATAAGACTAGAAGCTGGTACTTTGAAAAAACAAACAAAATTGACAAAGTATTGGTCAATCTAATTAAAAAAAGGAAAGAAGAAAACCAAATCATCAGTATCAAAGATGAAAAGGCAGACCTCACCACTAATGAAAAGGAAATCAAGGCAATCATTAAAAACTATTTTGCCCCAATTATATGGCAATAAATATAGCAATTTAGGTGAGATGGATGAATATTTACAAAAATACAAATGGCCTAGATTAACAGTAGAAGAAATAGAATACTTAAATAATCCCATATCCGAAAAAGAAATTGAAAAAGCTATCAAGAACTCCCTAAGAAAAAATCGCCAGTGCCTGATGGATTCACAAGTGAATTCTATCAAACCTTCAAAGAACTAATTCCAATACTATACAAACTATTTGACATAATAAGCAAAGAAGTAGCTCTAACAAACTCCTTTAATGATACAAATATGGTACTGATCCCAAAGCCAGGTAGATCAAAAACAGAAAAAGAAAACTACAGACCAATCTCCTTAATGAACATAGATGCAAAAATCTTAAACAGAATACTAGCAAAGAGACTCCAGCAAGTGATCATGAGGGTTATTCATATGATCAGGTGGGATTTATACCAGGAATGCAAGGATGGTTCAACATAAGGAAAACCATCCACATAATTGACTATATCAACTAGCAAACCAACAAAGACCACAATAGATGCTGAAAAAGCCTTTGACAAAATACAACATCCATTCCTATTGAAAACACTAGAAAGTATAGGAATAGAAAGACCTTTCCTAAAAATAATAAACAGTATATATCTAAAACCATCAACAAGCTTTATATGCAATGAGGATAAATTAAAAGCCTTCCCCATAAGATCAGGTGTGAAACAAGGATGCCCACTATCACCTCTATTATTTAACATTGTACTAGAAACACCAGCAGTAGCAATTAGAGAAGAAAAAGAAATAGAAGGTATTAAAATAGGCAATGAGGAGACTAAGCTATCACTCTTTGCAGATGATATGATGATCTACTTAAAAAATCCTAGAGAATCAACTAAAAAGCTAGTAGAAATAATGAACAACTTTAGCAAAGTTGCAGGATACAAAATAAATGCATGTAAATCATCAGCATTTCTCTATATTTCTAACACATCACAGCAGCAAGGGGTAGAAAGAGAAACATTATTTAAAATCACTCTAGACAATATAAAATACTTAGGAATCTATCTACCAAAACAAACACAGGAATTATATGAACACAACTATAAAACACTTTCCAAACAATTAAAACTGAATCTAAACAACTGGAAAACCATTGATTGCTCATGGGTAGGACAAGCTCAGATAATAAAAATGACCATTCTACCCAAATTAATTTACCTATTAATGCCATACCTATCAATATACCAAAAAACTTTTTTACTGAATTAGAAAAAACTATAACAAAGTTCATTTGGAAGAACAAAAGATCAAGAATATCCAGGGAAATAATAAAAAAAAACATGAAGGAAGGTGGCCTGGCACTACCAGATATTAAACTATACTATAAAGCAGTGGACGTCAAAACAATATGGTACTGGCTAAGAGACAGAAGGGAGGATCAGTGGAATAGACTTGGGATAAATGACATCAGCAAGACAGTGTATGATAAATCCAAAGAGCCCAACTTTTGGGACAAAAATCCACTATTTGACAAAAACTGTTGGGAAAATTTGAAAATAATATGGGAGAGATTAGGTTTAGATCAACATCCCACAACCTACACCAAGATAAATTCAGAATGGGTGAATGACTTGAATATAAAGAGGGAACTATAAATAAGTTAAGTGAACACAGAATACTATACTTGTCAGATCTCTGGGAAAGGGAAAAATTTAAAACCAAGCAAGAGTTAGAAAAAATTACAAACTATAAAATAAATAATTTTGATTATATTAAATTAAAAAGGTTTTGTACAAACAAAAACAATGCAAGAAAAATCAGAAGGAAACAACAAACTGGGAAAAATCTTTGTAACAAAAAACTCTGAACGAAGTCTAATTACTCAAATATACAAAGGGCTAAATCAATTGTATAAAAAAATCAAGCCATTTCCCAATTGATAAATGGGCAAGGGACATGAATAGGCAATTTTCTGTTAAAGAAATCGAAAGTATCAATAAGCACATGAGAAAGTGTTCTAAATTTCTAATAATTAAAGAAATGCTAACCAAAAGAACTCTAAGGTACCACCTCACACCTATAAGGTTGGCTAAAATGATAGCAGGAGAGAGTAATGAATGTTGGAGGGGATGTGGCAAAATTGGGACATTAATGCATTGCTGGTGGAGTTGTGAACTGATCCAATCATTCTGAATGGCAATTTGGAACTATGCCCAAAGAGCTCTAAAAGACTGCCTGCCCTTCGATCCAGCATTGCTGGGTTTGTATCCCAAAGAAATCATAGATAAACAGACTTGTACAAAAATATTTATAGCTGCGCTTTTTATGGTGGCAAAAAACTGGAAAATGAAGGGATGCCCTTCAATTGGGGAATGGCTAAACAAATTGTTGTGTATGCTGGTGATGGAATACTATTGTGCTCAAAGGAATAATAAACTGGAGGAATTCCATGTGAACTGGAAAGACCTCCAGGAATTGATGTAGAGTGAAAGGAGCAGAGCCAGAAGAACATTGTACACAGAGACTGATACACTGTGGTAAAATTGAATGTAATGGACTTCTGTACTAGCAATAATGCAATGACCCAGGACAATTCTGAAGGATTTATGGAAAAGAACGCTACCCACATTCAGAGGAAGAATGGCAGGAGTGGAAACACAGAAGTAAAACAACTGCTTGAACACATGGGTTGATGCGGACATGGTTGGGGATGTAGAAACTAAATGACCACACCAATGCAACTACCAATAATATATAAATAAGTCTTGACTGATGACACATGTTAAAACCAGTGGAAATGTGTGTTGGATATGGGGGGGGGACTTAAGGGGAGTGAAAGGGAAAGTAAAAACAAGAATCATGTAATGTGGAAATTTTTTCTAAAAAAATAAAATATTTAAATCTAAAAAAAAAGTATTGGACACATTTCTTGAGACTTAAATGACTCAATGATTTTAGGATTCAGATTTCCTTCCTCATCTCCTGAATAACCAGCACAGAATACCTTCCATCTATTCTGTCCTTTTCTTGTATGTTCTTTTTTTTTTTTTAAGGGAAAAAAAAACCTCCCTTACCTTCTGACTTAGAATCAATACTGTGTATTTGTTCCAAGGCAGAAGATCAGTAAGGGCTACGCTATGGGGGTTAAGTGACTTGCTCAGGGTCACATAACGAGGAAGTGTCTGAAGCCAGATTTGAACCTAGGACTTAGTTCTCAATCCACTGAGTCATCTTGATGCAGCCATATGTTTTGATTAAAATAGTTATTTCCCTATTAGAATGTAAGTTCCTTGAAAGCAGGAACATTTTTGTTTTTAATTTTTATTCTCTTTGCTTAGCACAATGTCTGGCATACAATAAATGTTTATTGACTGGTTGATTAACCCTGTCAGAGGAAATACATTGCTCAGATCTTGTTTTTAGTTCTATCTTTACAATATGTCTACTTACTCTGCCTTGTTCTGACCTCAGGTTATTTTTAGCTCAATGTAATAAGGCTTAAATTCCCAGTTGTTTTCCCCAGATCCTGTCTTCTGCTCATTGCTTAACTTGCAGATCATTGTTGCTATCTTAGTAGTCTTCCAAAATTCAAAATCAAAGTCTTTTCTTCTCTGTATTTGAATTGCACTAGCTACCAAATTCTTTCACTTGTTCCCAACATCTTCACCTCTTAGCTAAATCAGTTTTGTCAGTTGGTTCTGTTATGATTATAATAACAGATAGTTTGGAGAAGCAGATAAATGTTCAGGGCCAAATAGTGCTTTAAGTTAAGAGCCAGAGATTGACAGGCTACAGTGAGGAAAGGAGGGGGTAAAACACTCCTGGCTCTCAAGCCCCTCCCCCTCTAACTCCTTCTTCTTCAGTTGGTAATGAAAACTGGAATAGGATTCTTCTGGTAAGTTTCTCTTATGGCTGAAACCCCAATAATCTTCCTTTCTTAAATTTATATTCCTCTCAGGTCAGTTAGAGGAGATATATAGAAATTAGAGGACAGAGGAAATCTTAAACTGGCAGCCAACAGGATTCAATCAAGAAGTTCAGACTGAATTGTAAGTATCTTCCAAATGATTGTCAGGCACAGCTTTGAAGGTAAAAAGTTATATTAGGAATTAACAAGTATAATTATATAAATCCAGGAAAGGTTTAGGATATATGAAAGGTGCCCCTAAACTGTTAAATTGATGCCCCCTTCCTCCTCCTCACTGGAGAAGATGAAGCACTTAACTAAAACTGGCTCTATTGCTATAGATAAATATCTTACTCTCTAATTACTAAATAATTATATAACTATATTAATGAAGAATAGAAATGACAAATAGGCTAACTCTATGAGTAGAAACTACTGGCTTAAGCTACAATGGTTTCTTAGGAGAAACCCCAAGTCAGGAGAAACAAGCAGAGTATCTGCTCACATCCAATCCCACCAATTAACTGTCTTCGACCCTTCTCAACTGCCCCTCACCCCAAAGTTCTCCAGGGGGGTCCCCTGGAATTCTGGGTGAGGCTCTCCCTGTACCTTTGCAGGGATTCCATGCTTTGCATCTGCACACAACAGTTCACAAAAAGTATGGGTTCTTTTGGATTTATTTACTTGGTAGATAGAATAGGGAGTGGTGGGTAATATTCTCATGATTAGTGGAATTGCCATTACCATTTTGTAAATAAGAAATTCCAAATACAAGACTAAAGAAGCTGCATGTATTTGGACTGTCTAATGGACTTGCCACAGTACTTGCCATAGGACTTGCCACAGACACAAGGATGGCATTTGATAAATGCTTATATTAAAAGTCAGAATGTAAGCAATGCTCTTTAGCTTATGAGATGTTCTGAGAAATTTACAAAGATCCAGACTATAAAAGTTGGTGGAGTTATTTTACTCATTCTAGATGCTCATCTATTGGAGTAGGCTAATTAGGAAACAGAAGAAGGCTAACTATTGTGGAATAGACCAGTTAGTTCAAAGCATAAAGAAACAAGCAGAATAAGTAAGCAAAAGTGGAGAAAAGCCATTTTGTTCTTTAGTTGTTGGAACAATTTCAGTATTTGAAATTCTATTCCATAGGGATATGATAGCCGCTTTTTCTACATCCTTTTAGTCTAAATAAAATCATTATTTAATGTGTTTTCAATCCTAAATTTTATACCCAACCTCTCCACTTCATGTCTACTAGAAAAATTTCCTTTGCCAATGAAATGTATAGTTTCACTTTTTTCCTTCCCTTTTTTATCCCTTTAGTAAGTAATAACTAGCTGTTCTGTTCCAAAGTCTACTATCTGGTACTCTTTCTAGATATAGTAGATTTAGCTCACTGGAACTATCAGGTATGTAGCCCTTAGCTGTATCTGTAAGACAAAACAATTGCTTGGATCCCCTATTTTATAACTTTTGTGTCCTATGTTTGGCTTTTAAAGCTCTTCACAAACTGGTATTTTCCTGCCTCTCCAGTCTTAACTTTACTTGTCTCCACATAATCTATGATTCAGTGACAGTGGCCTTCTTATTGTTTTTCACACAAGACAGTCCATTCCCAAATCTGGGAATTTTAACTGGCTGTCCCCAATGTCTTCAATGCTTTCCCTCCTTATCTTTGCCTCGTGGCTTCTTTCAAGTCTCAGACAAAATCCTACCTTCTGCAAGAAGCCTTTCCCAATTCCCCTCAATGCTTATGTCTTCTTTCTGATATTACTTCAACTTATTCTGCATATATTTTGTTTGTACAAAGTTGTTTGCAAGTAACCTCCTACATTAGATTGTAAGATCCTTGAGAGTTTGTTTGATCTTTTTCTGTACCCTAAGTGTTTAACACAGAATAGATGTTTAATAAATGCTTACTTTTTGGTAATGATCACCCTGGTATTTAGCATAGTGCCTGGTATATAATAGGCACTTAATAAATCTTTACTGATTGTTTGATTGCTCTCTATCCATAGCTAACTATTATTCTTAGATGACAGACAGTCTGCTCCTGGGCCAGTATTTGAGATCTTTTAATCTTGGGAGGACCTGTAGGAGTTGATATTCTATTAGCATAGTTTTTAGGAATATAATGTTACCTTTATGTGACAATAAGGAATTGGAGTAGGGCCTTAGGATACACTGATGTATAATATTTTAAATCACTTAATGTTTGCCCAGCTATATACATTTTCATATAGAAGGGCCATATGGCCAAATGGATTATAGTGTATGATTTTGGATTATAAGATTAAAGGTACAAGTCTCTACAGGATTATTCATTCAAAGAACTGGTGTGGAATACTACTGCATTATAAGAAGCAATGAACAGGTTGATTTTAAAAAACCTTGGAAAAACTATGAGATATCAAATAGCGAAATGAGTAGAACCAGAAAAACATTATACTTAGCAGCAGAATAAGGAAGAATAAGCTGTGAGTATTACCTGCAGAAAATAAAGAAAGGTGAAACATGGAAGACTTAATTTATATGTATATGTTGGTCTCTTGATGAGATCTCCTGTGATATGGGGAGGATGGAAAAGGGTTGGGACACTTGTGGATTAGATTTATTACATAGATATGAAGAAAAGTAAGCTAAACATATAGGAGATTTGTGATTTCATTTATGTACAATCTTTTCTTTTATATACAGAAATGCTTGTTTTACTTGGTTCTATAAAATATGGGGGGGGAAGAAAAGGAGGGAAAGGATTTGAAACACAAAATTTTAAAAATGAATATCAAAAATTGCTTTTATATGTAATTGGGGAAAAATAAAATATTATTTTAAAAAATGGTGGATATAGGATCTCTGCAAGTTCATGGAAAATAGAAGAGGTCCTGCAGGATTGGATAAGGGCAAATGTCTTAGTTTTCAAAACTGAAAACTATAGGTCAGTGAATTTAATTTCAATTTCTAATAAAATTCTAGGATGAATTATTAAAGATAGGGAACATCTGGTAGAGAAAGTGGTAATCACAAAGAGTCGATATGACTTTATCAAGAACAGATCATGCAAGATTAAATTTATTTTCTTTTTTTGGAAAGGATCACCAGATTAGATAAGTGGAAGTGCTATAGATATAGTTTACTTAGATTTCAATGATATCCTTAGAGATATCATTAGAGATATCTGAAATAAACTTTTAGGGTTTCTTGTTTTTATTTTTCCACCAGGCTCAAGGCCCTGAATCCACAAAAAAAACTTTTTCCCCTGATAGTTTAAATCACTTAGAATACAGATTGTTAAAAGGTAATTTAGACACATGACTTTGACTGAACCCAGTCTAGGGTGGTGATGATCTTTTCAGGCCTGAGAACAAGATGGCTACTCTCTGTCCTAGGGTAGCGGACTCTAATTAAAACAGTAGCAGGTTTATTGTAAGGTGTTGTTTTGGGGTAAGGTAAGGTATGTGGGTGAGGGATTCCTTATCATTCATCACTACCTTTTCCTACCCCTCTGGGTTGCTTTATTCCCTCTGTGTCTCAATTCCACTCCTATCTCACTTATAGTCTTTAGTGAAAGCTGCAGATCGTTGTGGAGTCAGGAGTTGGTGCCAGGCATGACCTAGTCACCCTGCTATAGGCAACTGAGCAGTTCGGGTCACTGTCTCTGGTAATTTCCTTTTGAGACTTCTTCTATAGATGTTATATCAGAGTCTGGGACCAAAGATGGATATCAAGAACTGGCTGGTTTCTCTCAGGAACAGGTTGAAGATCCAAAGTAGGAGAGAGCCTGGTTTAGGAGCTGTTTCCTTTTCCTGAGTTCAAACCCAACTTCACAATGGCAGTTACCTTCCTCAGAATTCTAACCCAGGATTCTGAGAGCTTCCCCTGAACTTCCTAGTTTCCTTCATTCCTTTAACTCTGTATCTCCACTCGGGTTCATTTCCTTCTTCCCAAATTCCCAAATACCTATCTATCAAGATTCTTAATGCAGGTTATCAATCAAATAAAGCAATCCCCCACATCAGATAAGAATTATTCTCTCTAACCATTGGGTGGAGAGAGTGTCCTCTTTTCTTCCTTATATTCTGGGGAAATCCTGCTTAACCAGTGTAGTTTCCCCTATTTCACCCAGGTATTCCACTCATGTATAAAGTAATAAGCAGCATTTCATGATCAATAATATTTTTCTGTGAGGAATAATGAACTGGAAGATTTCTGTGTGAACTGGAAAGACCTCCAGGAATTGATGCAGAGTGAAAGGAGCAGAACCAAGAGAACATTATACACAGAGACTGATACATTATGGGACAATTGAATGTGATGGACTTCTTTACTAGTAGCAATGCAATGATTCAGGACAATCCAGAGGAACCTATGAGAAAGAATGCTATCCACATCCAGAGAAAGAACTGTGGGAGTAGAAATGCAGAAGAAAAATATATGATTAATCACGTAGTTCTATGGGTATATGATAGGGAATTTTGCCTTTAAATGATCACTCTATTGCAAATATTAATAATATAGGTTTTGAACAATGATACATATACAACTGTAAGAGGGGAATTTAGATGTTTAATTAAGGTATGGTCACCAGGAATCAATCAGATTAGCTTGATTCCATAATTAAAAATAGACCCGAGTCAAGATGCCTTTAACAGAAGTTTATTTACAATTAGGAAGGTTGAAGGTAGGGAAATAGAGAGAGAGAAACTCTGGCCTGGACCACCAGAGGTCCAGACCGGGTGAGAATTTAGAGGTTAATTAAACAAGGCTACTAGCTGCAAGGCCTTTGACAATTAGAGAGGCAAAGAAGCCTCCTTGAGGGTAGAGACTCTAGAAATGCCAAGGGAGGCGAAAGGAAGTCAGCCTAACTTACCCACGTGACAATTCAGAGGGAAGCTGGCTGAGGTCTCAGCAGAGATCCTTCAGCACCAAGTTCAAAGCGCCAACTGCCTCCTCAGGAAGTTACCATCATATTTGAAAGATAGCAGCTTCCATCACTTCCTGCGTCCACCTCTAATTCAAGTGGACAAATGGCAGCCTCAACACTGTTTTGGACTACCCAAAGGGCAGTCCCTTGTTCTTGATTTGTTACTTATTGTCATATGTGGGTAACTAATCTACCTCCCCACTCAGGGAGGCGGGAAGACATTATCTCTGATAGCTAGAGTCTAACTATGAATGAAGATGAGTTAATTCCATTTACACAATCCCCCCTGATGATCATTGGGTGTCTAGTCATCCCAAGTGATCATTTTACACAATCATCTTATACCCACAAAGGTCTTCTAACTACAATAGTTAGAGATAAGAGGGGAATGGAAGAGAGAGAACTCAAAACCAATGTTTGCTAAGCAAATTGACAGGAAACCAATTTGGGGCAGTCCCCTATTGGCATAAAATGTACATTCAAAGTAATTGTTCAACCCCCATCAGTTCAATCAATTGTACTCCAAAGTTCATTCTGGATCTCTTGATGCAATGTAGGTTCTTCAGGCATCTTTCTGCAAACAGTTCATTCTCTGGATTAAGGAGTCAGCAAGCTTCTTTCCCTGAGAATTTTTTCTCGAAACCCAGTGGAATTGCTCATCATCAAGAACATGAATTGTGTAAGCATGGAAAAAAAAAACCTTGTAAATAAGTAAATAAATAAAATATAAAAATAATGGTTTTCTGTAAAGAAAAACAGTGTCAGAATAAGAAATAAGTTAAAACATAGCAACAAGTCAGAAATGGCTTTTAGATATATTCATATTTGGGGAGGGAAATAAGGAAATGGAGAGGAAAAAATTTTAAAACAAATCCTGTGATAAATTTCTACATTTCTTAATCTTATGCAAAATATATTTTATTTTTAGCATGCAGACTTTGTTCTAGACTATTACAAGATGCCCTCAAGAGAACAAAGCTAATTTTTATTAAAAAACAGCAAATTATTCCCAATTGGTAAATGGATAAAGGATGCAAAAAAACAATTTTCAGAAGAAAAAAACCACAGCTATCAATAGTCACATGAAAAAAATGCTCTAAATCACTATTGATTAGAAAAATTCAAATTGAAACAACTCTGAGGTACCACCTCACACCTATCAGATTGGTTAACATGACAGATAAGGAAAATGACAAATGCGGGAGGGGATATGGAAAAAAATAAGGACACTAATGCACTGTTGTTGGAGTTGTGAACTGCTCCAATTATTCTAAAAAACAATTTGGAACCAAGTCCAAAGAACTATCAGACTACATTACCTTTGACTTTGACAATAAGCTACTAAACCCGAAAGAGATCAAAGGAAAAGGAAATCTATATATGATTTTTGTTTTGGTAAAGAATTGCAAGTTGAGAGGATTCCCATCTATTGGAGAATGACTGAGCAGGTTGTAGTATAGGATTGTGATGAAATACTTTTGTGCTATAAGAAATGAAGAACAGATTGGTTTCAGAAAAATCTGCGAAGACTTACATGAACTGATGCAAAGTGAAGTGAACAGAACTAGGAAAATGTTCAGGGTAACAACAATATTGTAGCCATGATCAGCTATAAAAGACTTAGTTACTCTAATTAATATAATGATCCAAGACAATTCCAAAGGACTCATGCTGAAAAATGTTATCTATCTACCTCTCAAGAGAGAATTGATGAATTCTGAATACAGATTAAACTTTCTTTATTTTTTTGTTGTTGTTTTGCACAACATAGCTAATTTGGAAATTTGTTTTGCATGAAAAGAAAAACAAAACCCCAAGATGTTTCCAAGGGCTATGATGAAGTATGCTTTATACCATGATAACATACTTCCTTGCTTTTTATCAACTCTCTTGCATGAGGAAAAAAAAGGCCTTTGCCTTGTCATTAGCATCTCCCAGTTAGTTGGACTAAAAGCCCCAAAGTCTATTAAAAAGCCCCTGGATTCTCTGTTATTTTCAGTGCTAGATAGCTCATTTTAAGGGTGTGTTAAATTCTCAACATATTTGACAAAATCTCTTCTTTGGACAAATGAGAGATGGGAACTAGCTAATAGTATCATATTATTCAATTTATTTGAAATTGGTGAATGGCCAGACCTAAAGAGTTCAATGTCAACTTAGAAGAAATCTCTAGTGGAGTATCTCAGGGATCTCTGCTTGACTTTTTCACTTCAACATTTTTTATAAATAATCTGGATAAAGGAATAGCTTTGGATGGGGTGTCCAGCTGGAAGTCAGGAAGACTCGTCTTTCTGAGTTCAAATCTGGCCTTAGATACTAGCTAGGTGACCCTAGGCAAGTCACTTAAACCTTGTTTGCCTTATTTTCCTAATATGTAAAATGACCTGGAGAAGGCAATGACAAACCATTTCAGTATATTTGTCAAGAAAAACCCAAATGAGTCATGAAGAGTTGGAAATACCATTTCAGTATCTTTGTCAAGAAAAATCCAAATGAGTCTTGAAGAGTTGGAAATAATTGAACAACAACATAGCTTTGGATAAGGGCACAACTGTCAAACTTACTCCAAAATATATAAAACAATTTGGAAAAAAGCATGACTGTCAAAATTGCAGATGAGCTGGAAATGGTGGTATATGCCTATAATCTCAGCTACTGGAGAAGCTGAAAATGGAATATCTCTTGAACTCTAGAATTATGAGTTTCAGGGAACAAAGCTGATTGTGTGCTCACACTAAATTTCAAATAAATATGGTCCTATGGTTCTCTTCTACCCCTGGAAGCCACCAGGTGCCCTCAGCACCAAGTAGCCTCAGGCCTGGGACAAATAGACCTAGGTAGGAGCAGATCAAAGCTCCCAAGCTGATCAGTAGTGGAATATTAGTAGTTCCTGTACATCTAGACTGGGGGAACTAGGGAGACCCAGTCTTTTAAAAAAGTGACAGATGACACAAAGTTAGAAGGGATGACTCCCATGTTGAATTTCAATTTGATTCAAAGCAAGTACTTTAATAAGTACCTACTATGAGACAGGCACTATAATAGGTACCAGAGATACAAAGCAACAAAATAATAATACCATTCCCTTGTGTATTTATGCTCTGTAGATTCCAAAAATAATCTGAAAATGTTAGAATTATGGACTACATGCATCTAATAAAATGAAATTTAATTGGGATAAATATAGTCTTACACATGGGTTAAAAATGAACTTCACAAGTACAAGACAGGATAGACATGTCTAGAAAGTTTATATGAAAAAGATATGGGGGTTTTAGTGAACTTCAAACACAAACAGGAGATAATTGTTTGTCCTTCCTTTTTTTTTTTTTAATTTTAAACCCTTAACTTCTGTGTATTGACTTATAGGTGGAAGAGTGGTAAGGGCTAGTCAATAGGGGTCAAGTGACTTGCCCAGGGTCACACAGCTGGGAAGTGTCTGAGGCCGGATTTGAACCCAGGACCTCCTGTCTCTAGGCCTGGCTCTCAATCCACTGAGCTACCCAGCTGCCCCCTGTCCTTCCTTTTTGAAGAGGATCAATGACATTGTTGAGTGATGACTTGCTTATGAATTGGATTTTAATGAGTCAGAGTTGCACAAAATTGTCAACTTCATTTTCTCTTCCCTAGTTATCTAAGTCCAATAACAATGGCCCCGGATTGCGGTGGATGATCCTGGCATTTTTGATGTCTGACCAAGCTCTTTGGGCTCCATAGCACCTGCTTCAGTAGCCTTCATGGCTTTTGGAATAAATTGTTCTCATCTACATCCCGTGAGTCATGGAAGCTAAAACAGAGAAGACTCTAGTCTTTTTTCCCCCATGGTTACATGATTCTTGTTGTCTACTTCCCCTCTTCCCCCCTCCCTCCGGAAGATGACAAGCAATTTCACTGGGTTATACATATCACTCAAATTCTATTTCCATATTATTTATTTTTGTAATAGAGTAATCTTTTAAAACACAAACCCCAAATCATATACCCATATAAACAAGTATTTTTAGTAGCAAAGTCAATTACATTTGATCATCTCATAATGTTTTGGTTACTGTGTATAATGTTCTCCTGGTTCTGCTTATTTCATTCTGCATCAATTCATGTAGGACTTTCCACTTCTTATAGAAATCAAGAAGTTCATCATTCCCTATAGCACAATAGTATTTTATCACCATCATATGCCATAATTTGTTCAGCTATTCCTCAATCAAGGGATACACCCTCATTTTCCAGTTGCCACCACCAAGAGTACAACTATAAATATTTTTGTACAAACAGAGCCTTTCCCATTTTAAAAAATTCTCTTTGGTATGCAAACCGAGTAGTGGTATTGTTGTATTGAAGGACATGCATTCTTTTAAAGTCCTTTGGGCATAATTCGAATTTACCTTCCAGAATGGTTGGATCAACTCACAACTCCTCTAGCAATAATATATTGTCCCAATTTTACCACATCCCTTCCAACATTTATTATTTTCCTTTACTGTCATATTGACTACTCTGTTAGGTGGTGCCTCAGAATTGTTTTGATTTGCATTTCTCTAATTATGAGAGATTTAGAACACTTTTTCATGTGTTTATTGATAGTTTTGATTTCTTTATCTGAAAACTGCCTATTCATGTCCCTTGCCCATTTATCGATTGGGAAATGGCTTGATTTTTTTGTATAACTGACTTAGCTCCTTATAAATTTGAGAAATTAGACCTTTCCCAGAAAATTTTATTATAAAATTTTTCCCAGTTTGTTGTTTCCCTTCTAATTTTGGTTGCATTGGTTTTTCTTGTATAAAATCTTTTTAATTTAATGTAATCAACATTATTAATTTTATATCTTGTAATGTTCTCCATCTCTTGCTTGGTCTTACATTCTTTCTTTCCCCATAGATCTGACAGGTATACTATTGAATTCTTATTTTTTATGAAGGTTTGGCTCAAGTATCACCATCTCTTATTTGTTGCTTTCTTTTATACACTTTTAAATTATTACTACTTCTCCCCCAATTATTTTGTATTTATTTATTTTTGAATATATATAAAATCCCTCTCATCTCTCATCCCCAGTAGAATTTGAACTTTATGAAATCAGGACATTGTATTTTTATTATTGGGGAACTTATAGGGAAAACAAAAGTCATGGTCAATCCAGATAGTAAATAACCAGTTCCAAAATAATGGAAAATTAAAGTCTCATTGAATTTTTTAAACCATTTGGTTAAAGATCATTGTAATTACTACTCTTGTCCAGTAGATGGTGACTTTTTCTAACTGTAATTTGTATAGTACTTGGCAATATTGCTTCCATAATTGTAATGTCTTGATTTTTCCCCTTCAAGTAAGTTGCATTTAGTAAAAGAGATGTATCTATTGTTAACATTTTTTTCCACTTGGAAACTTCTGACAACTTAAAATGAACAAGGAGATCTTTGAAAACTAGTTTGCAACCTAGTAATTTCCGAGATCCTTGTCAATTTAATCACATTAATGTGATTAATGATAGATAATAACTGTTAAAGAACTTCAAAAAGTTAAAAATCAATACACAAATGTAAACTATGATTACATATTATTGATATTATCACATAGATATATTGATTCCTTCTATAATCATAAATGACAATCTCATACAATGCAATCATTTATAAGCAATAAAACAGGGGAACATTTTTGATTAGAAGGTAAGCTCCTAGAGTAAGTAAAAACAAGGGTTAATGATTTTTTTTCATAAAGCATTTCTCTGAATTTAGTGCTAAAATTACTATATTAAATAAAATTTTAAATATCTATTCATATACAGACTTTGACATATTGAATGAAATAATCACAAATTTTCATTACTAATAGGATTAATAAATTTGTATTTCTTAAACATAGGATTAAGTTAGCATTAGTTCCTCTCAGAAGAACCTTCCATCCAACATTCCTTTACCTCCACTAAAATACCAAACCAAACCCAAAATAAAAAACCCAAGTGCAAAGGCTTCTTCTCTTTATTCTCTGTACTAATAATGATCCAAAAAACCACATTTTATTTGCCTGTCCTACATAGCTGCTGGCAGGCAGGTTATTCATCTACTGTAGATGCTCACAGAATTATAGAATTACAAAAGTAGAAGGAGCTTCATGTCTTCCCATTCCACCCAAATACCCGACTATAACCAAACAAGCACATGATCATCCAACCTCTTTTTGAAGAGTCTGCCTTTAGGGGTAGAGAGACTAGAGAGGAGTCTGACCCTCTCAGGCTTGTTCCACCCTAGTTTTTGAAAAGGAGTGATAGCAGGAAGAGGGGACTAGAGAGTTAAAAATGGAAATAAGTGGTGTGCTGAGAATAAGCTATAATAACCTATCAGAAGATCTGGACTGCGTCTATGCCAGGACACAGAAGGAATAGCCAAACCAGAGATCTGTAGCTCCAGGGTAGTGAGAGGTGGCCCATGGGGAAAGGTCCAATTGGCTATTTCTTTGACACTACCTATTAAAGCTTCTTGGTTTTCTCTTCTATTTAGCCAGACATTTAGCTTGAATGTTCTTTATTTATTGTCTTCAATTTTACATAATTTACCTACTATAAAATTCTATTGACCAGTAGAAATGAAAAGCAACACGTTTATTTTATTTAAGGCTTACAAATAGAAAAAATAAAGGAGAGAGCATTTCTTGTTCTTCAGAAATAGAAATGTTTGATTAGCAGGATCAAAATGGAAGACTGAGATTAGACTGTACAAGCCTGGCATATGAATTCAGGATTCAGCTACTCCTAGAAGCAAATCATGATCAGGTGAGAACTGGCTGCTAGAAGGAGCAAAGCCCAGGTAACCTCACTTTCATTTTTGAAGTACTGACAATGGTTCTTGCTAGGCTGAATTTAAAAGGAAAGCCATGTCCCTCAAGAGAGGAGAAAAGAAAATTCATGTCTCTCCTTGCCTAGCCTGAAATGGAGACCCTTGTCTCCATTAATCCCCACCCTACTTCCACTCTACCACTGACTGCTGCATGCCTTGCTTTTTAGTGCCACCTACTGTCTCTATGTAGAGTCTTCTTTGGGAGTAAAGGTCAGTCTCCCATCTTCTCCTTCCGGACAAGGTCTCTCTACCCTAATGGTAATCTCTGCCTCCAGTCAGTGGTAACCTATCACCTGCAAGGCATCTCATTCCACTTTGTGGTGGCTCTAATGATTAGGAAGTTTTGCATGACTCCAAGGCTAAATTAAAAAAATTTTTTTTTCATCTTCTTCTCTCACCTAGTTCTCTACTGTGAGGCCAAACAGAAATGAATCTAAAACTTTCATGGGGCAGACTTTCAAGTACTTGTCTGACATAATGATCATGTCCTCCCTGAATCTTTTTTTTTTTTTTTTTTAACCAAAGCTCATATGCCATTACCTTGATACCTTGTCCTCTTGGATATTCTCCTATTTATGAATGTCTTTCAACTTTGATGTCTGATCAAGAAATATTATAGTGGGACTACCATCTCCTTATTCATGGAAGTAAATATACCTTAATGAAGAACAAGATTACATTAGCTTCCCTGACTGTCACAGTTACACCTCCAAATCTTTTTTTTTTAGTCAAACTGAATTCTCACCATTACTGTTCCCATTTTGTACTTGTGAAGCTAATTTTTGAGCCCAAGTATAAGACTTTATCTCTATTAAATTTCATCTTAGATTAATGCTTTACCTGCCAAGAACATTTGTGATCCTGTCATGCAGTGTTAGTTATTTTTTTCAGTTTTGTGCCATTGATTAATTTGATGAACATACCATTTATGTCTTTAAGTCTCTGATTTTTAAAAAAACCTGAGATATTCCCCTGGAGACCTCCTGTCACACTGATATTTAACTGCCAATGACTACTTTTTGAACCTGGCTCTTGACCAAAAATTTTTTTAAAACTCTTACCTTCCATCTTAGAATTAATACTGTGTATTGGTTCTGATGCAGAAGAATGGTAAGGGCTAAGCAATGGGATTTAAATGACTTGTCCAGGGACACATAGCTAGGTAGTGTCTGAGATCAAATTTGAATCCAGGACCTCCCTTCTCTGGGCCTGGCTTTCAATCTACTGAGCCACCCAGCTGCCCTCTATTGACCAATTTTGAATCTGTCTATATGAATATCTGGTTAAGTCTATCCATATATATATATATCCATATGTGGTAAACAAGAATAATATCAGATATATTCTTAAATATTTTGCTAAAGTCCAAGTAAACTATAACTTTGATCTACCTGATTATTAACCTCCTCATAGAAAGAAATAAGATTAAATTTGGCATGACTTGCCTTTTTTTTTTTTTTTTTTAAACTCTTACCTGCTGTCTAAAACAGAAGGGCAAGGACCAGACAAATGAGGTTAAGTAATTTACCCAAGGTCACACTCCTAGAAAGTGCTTGAGGTCACATTTGAATCCAGATCTTTTGGACTCTGGCTTGCCATACTGGGCTACCTAGATGCCCTTTTGACCTGCTTTTAAAGGAAGCTCTCCAGCATTTTGTTTTGTAATTACCATTTTCTTTGGGAAATAGTCATTATCTCTTTAATGATCCTTTAATTCTAGAATTGTCGCAGGAACCAAAGTCAAGCTCTGCTATTTGCCAGTTTAGTCATACATTTCCCCCTTTCTCATTTTCTGTGATCTTTCTAATATCATTAATGTTTAGTATAACAATAGTTAGTTTGGGTCAGGTGACTTGAATTTATGAATGGTAAGCATTCTTATTTGGGTACCAATTCTCTGTTATCCATCTCCCCCATCCCCCTTCATTTTCAGTGCAAAATCCTTGGCAGAAAAAAACCACACAAAACAAGAACTTTTCTTCTCTGTGATCTCTGTTGCACTTCAAACTTCCCGTCCTATATCTTCTTTGATCCTTCTCTTTCTCCCAAATAGCTCTAAAACAAAAAATCCCAAACTCCTTTTTCTTGTTCAAGTCAGGCTAAGCCTTGAGAATGAGGGAGCTGAAAGCAAATCTTCCAGGCATCATCAGGGTGGGATGCAGGTGACAGTGGGGGAACTCATCTAGGTGCTAGGGTCTCATGTCCTTAGCTCTTAATGTCAACTTCATTTCCCTCTATCTGAATGAACAACCAATCTCATTTAGTGGTGAGGGGCAGAAGTAGTGGAAATTTAACCCCTGGACAAACGTCCTAGTTAGCTGAAGAGTTAATTCAGCAACTTTGGGATTGTGACGGTGGAAGGTGATTGCCTAAAAATACAAACAACGCTCTGGCAATGGCCAGGAATAAGTCTCTTCTGCAATTGCAGCAGAGACGTTTTCTCACTAAGTGTAAAGGACTTAAAAAAAAAAAAGTTCGAATTCCCTAGCCGACAGTGTTTATATAGCAAGACGTGGAGACCAAGCAGTTCATGCTCTTATCTCTTGTTGGATAAGTACACATGCTGGAGAAGTATATACATAGCCTGCTTTGGGTATTCGAGCTTAGTTATACTTCACAGCTTATAGCTCGCAGGGAGGACACACACGATACTTTCCTTTCCGCTCCCCCCCAGCAACTTTCCAATCCCAGATGCTCCCTCCAGGTCCCCCGAAGTGTCTTTCTCACCCCCTTTCCCTGTTCCTCTACTCTTTTCCTCCCCCTTTCCCTCTTCTCTATTCCTCTCAGATTGAAGAGTTTAAGGAAAAACACCCTTTGGCTACACATTTTTAAAGAATCACACTTTGGAGAATGAAATCCTGTTGCGGTGTGGTATATTGGAGGTGGCAGAAGTGAGACTGGATTCTCTCTCTCTCTCTCTCTCTCTCTCTCTCTCTCTCTCTCTCTCTCTCTCTCACACACACACACACACACACACACCCCACACCCCACACACGCACACACAGATTCACTGTCTTTGCTTCTCTAACCTTTCTCCTTGGCTACGCTGCCCCTGTAACCAAGCCTATCCAGAATTTCGGAGGAGGCCAGGGAGAGGCATTTGCCCAGCCCCACCCCCTTCCCCTTCTACTCCTTCAAACTTCTTTCCCTTTGCTCCTCAGTTCCTCCAACCTGACCTTTCTTTCCCATCGAGCTCCTCCCCTAGTCACACTTAGGGATCCTCCTCCTCCACCCCCCTCCTCCAGTTAGGACTCCCCCCGCCCCGCACCACCTCCTACTTTTCCCTCCCCGTGGGGTTGCTTTCCCCCCCACTTTGGCTCTTGCTGCCAAAGCCATGATGTAATGGTGTATGTTAATCAGTAGCATGTGGGGAGCTCGACTCGGTCTCGGTCGGCCCCAGTCCTCACTGAGCTGACACAGGAGGCGGCATTAGTGGCTGCAGCGGCGGCAGCCGAGACACTGCCGCAACCACCACCTCCCCCGCCCCTCGCCGCCAGTACCCTAGCATTCGGGGAACGCGGCCCCGAACCCGGCCACGGGGATGGCCCACATCCGCCGGCCTCTGGGTTTCCTACTCTTCTGAGAACTGCTGCCTGCCCCGGAACCCGCGGTGCGGGAGTGCCAGTCCGCAGACATGAGCGGGGCAGAGGTGAGTGACCCTTTCCCTTCAGTCCCACACACTTCTGGGGGCCCAGAACGGCATCCCTTGGCTTCTTCCCAGCCTAGGGCTTCGTCTTCTGCTTGAGAAGTTTGGAAAGCCAGGAAGGGTGGGTGGGTGAGGCATAGGGATGCTTGAATCCTGAATAGCTCTGAGAGTTGGGTCTGGGGTCTGGGTAGATCTCTTCCAATTTACAGGTCTAATCCCTAAGACGTGGAGAAAATGAGAAGGGAGAGGGAGGGAATATGGGGGGGGGGGTAGGACGGGAAAGCCACTAGAACCTAACTTTTTTTTTCTTTGCGATCATCGTTTGGGGGCGTGAGCTGGCAGCGCGGAACCGCATTCTCCGCGAAGCTCCCTAGTCTGCTAATGAAACCATTCCGGGCTTGGGCGGCTAAGAAGCTGCCAGGGTCTCTCGCCTGGAAGTTGTTTTGGGGATGCCTGTGTGGGGTGGGTGGGATGTGGAGAGGCTCTATGCCAGACCGACCCACCCTGTCAGGAGAAGGAAAAGGGGGTGTTAAAATGCTTTTATTTTTATTTTAATACCAAACCAGGCTTTTTGTAAAGGGAAGACGGAAAAGGTTGGGATGGGGGGAGGAGGGAAGTCTGGAGTATCTTTGCTCCTGCAGGTTGTGTGTGTTAAGGCTTGGGTGGGAAGAGTTTATTTTTGTCTTTAGCTGCCGCTGCTCAAGGCCTAGATTCAAAGAGGAATCTGGTGGTTGGAGATGTTGGTTGGTGTAGATGGAGCGGCAGCCACTAGGCTGCTTCTCCAAGAGGAGGAGGGGAAGGAGCCTGGATTCTTAAGCCTCTCTCCCCCCCCGCCCCCACCCCCACCCCCCGGCGTATTGTAAGTTTTCTTTGCTTGAATGATCTGTTGCAGTTAGCGATATCAGGTACAGTCCCTAAAGTCCTTAGGGAAGAGAGACCCGTATGCAGCAGGAGGAGGCAGTAGCCGCAGCCGCAGCAGCAGCAACAGGAAGCTGCTGGGGTCTCCTCCTGCACCTTAGTAGGGAGGTTTCTTTAAATCTCTAGGCTGAAAATCTCGTTATCTCCCTCTGTCAGTGGTGCATGCAGAGGGGGGAGGGAGGGCTGTTATTTTTAATACTCTACTCCTCTACTTATCCTCCCCCGTCCCCTCCCCCCATACACTACTCAAATTATTGACCTGAAATCTCCTAAAATACATTGGGAAGCGGGAGGTAACTGCTGAATCATGCTGTTGTGCTTATCTCCTTGCGTCTAAGCGCAGCCAATTTCTCTCTTTCCAGTTGTGAACCCTGGGAATTCGGGTGTGAAGGGTCTGACCTGTTGCCCGGAGGAGAAGAGAGCTGGAAACGTCTGAAACCCCTGGCTGGGCGAGAGGGAAAAAAAAAAAAAAAAGATCTGTATGTGTGCCTTGTGGAGATTTTTTCCCCCATATTATTAAAGAAAAATTCCTGTGCTACCGTCATCCTTGTTGAGGAAAACAGCAAGAATCATCGAAACGTAACTGAAGGAAGAAGAGAGAAGGGAACATAATCTGCAAAATCTATGCACCAAAGGCGATTTTCCCCCTAAAAAGACGTTATTCTAGTGATCATTGAGGTTGCAACTACAGTAAACTTTGGGGTGGGGGCAGGGTGGGAGAGGAATTTCTATTTATTTCCCTCGTCTCTCCCACTGAGACCCCCCCCCCCCCCCCCAATCATGATGTTTCGAGATCAGGTCGGAGTGCTGGCAGGTTGGTTTAAAGGCTGGAATGAATGTGAACAGACTGTTGCTTTGCTGTCCCTTTTAAAGCGGGTGAGCAGGACCCAGGCACGCTTTCTTCAGATCTGCCTGGAGCATTCCCTGGCGGACTGCACCGAGCTTCACATTCTTGAAGGAGAAGCCAATAACCCCGGTAAGTTTGGTGCACCCAATCCATTTTGACTACTAACTTGTGCTCTTATCCTCTTGTTCTCCTCCCTCTACCCCTTGTCCCCTATGACAGAAGAAGCTAGGTGATTAGGAATGTACTAGTTGGTTTCTTTATATATAATAGGCTTTCTTACCGCCACCCCCTTTCCCTTAATGCTGCTGACATACCACGACTTGATTTTTTTCCCACAGTGAACTACTTCAGTCCATTTGGTGTTGTAACTGGGGTACTACATGCTAACTATGGTAGCATGAATGATTGATTTTTCTTTCATGCAGTTTCCTATGAAATAAGTAAGTCAGATCACGTAGAGTCTGGGTTTTCTGGGTTTCCTTTGGACAATGTGGCTTGCTTGATTTAAGCAACGTAGGAATAAGCCCAGTATGGCCCCTAGGAGCTCATTATGTTGCTTCGAAATAATGTATAAAGAACAGATGATAAAAATCAAATTCTAATTTTCATTCCTTCACTTACTTCTATCATCTTCCCACCCCCAATTCTTTCTTAGAATTCTGTGATCTGAGTAACTTGTTCTCAGGACATGACACAATATGCTATTATAAGAATAGTGAATGGCATGTGTTCATTATATTATTATAAGTGGCCTTAACCACAAAAGAGGTATTCTCTCACTTGGGGAAGTCCAACCTGGCTAGAAGTCTCACCTCTCACCTCCCTACCCCATTTACATTTTTAAGTGTTTCATAGCTATTTCTGGAGCTCTATTAGCCCCATTCCTGTAAATGCACCTTTTGTTACACAGCCTACCCTGTTCTGGAGCCACACATTTACCTTTAAGTAATCTATGTGGAATTTACACAGATATACCACTTTATATATATATTTATGATTTCACAAAGAAATTACTAAAAACTATCTTTTCATGGTTTTTTTTTTGTCTGTTTCTGTACTTGTTTTTAACCTAAACCATTGCAGTCTGTTAATATAGTTGGAAAATTCAGTGCTCTTGTCTTTTGCTAGCTTTTTGAAGAGAGTTTTTAAAATAGCTTGTGTGCGGGTAGAGGAAAAAGTCTGTGGAATGAGTTTTTGGATAGGTGAAATTCTTTAGGCCTTATTGCAGCAGGATACTGAACAGAGCCCCCAGTGTTTACTCAGAGAAAAGAATGCAGGGTCCTTCTCCAGCTGTTCCATATTAGAGCACTGAGCCTTCAAGATTTGGCAGATGTCTATGCTGCCATTTGATGATATTATCCAGTACAATGAGGTTAGACCTAGGATTTATATAAATATGTCTTTAGAAAAGGGAAAAAAAAGTTATCCTCGTTTATAACTCTGTAATCAGAATGATGAAAAACCTAGAATGGGAAATGTCCTTATTTATGAGTTATCCATCTAGAAGAGACCTTTAAAAGTTTCTGTGCTGACTCTAGAATGGACTTCATTTAAATCAAATTATCCTTTTTAAATATAATTATATGGAAGGACATTCTACAGTTTCCCCTTGGGAAGTCCATTGTTTAATAACAATCAGTATTACTCATAAGTGCTGATGAAGAATGTTGCAATAATACATTTTAAAACAAGGGAATGGTTTTACCTCATTCATAAACATATTGATCATAACTAAGATAATTGATTGTTTATTATCTTTAAATCAGTCTCTAACAGATCAGGGCAATAATTCTAGTTACCTGGCATACAAATTTCCTTTTGCTTCTCCAGTTTTGATAGATACTATTATATAGACAGTTTGTTTTATTGTTTATAAAGGTTGAAAGTCTGATGATTCTTATGTCTTATTAGACTTTTCAGTAACTGAGAACAGATTTTAAATCACAAGAAAACAATTCCTACACTATCCAAGGTAATTAAAAAAACTTTTGACTTAATTAAAGAAATTTTAGCATAGTGACTAAACTTCTCAATATATATGGGAGGAATCATGTTAGGAACTCAATGATTTAAATTTATGAGAGAAGTTCTCAGATTTTGAAAAAGATATTTTTTCAGAAGTCTTATAAACTAGTTAACTAAAAAATTGGAGCTCATTGTTTAAAAATAATTACATGGTTGTTCTTTTCTCTTTGTTTCTCAAAATTTAAACAATAATTCATGTCTAACATCTGTATTCATGGCTGTCAACTTAGAAATATAAAAGGCTAGTGTATATAATCAGTAAATAAAATCAGTAAGTAAAGATAGTATATTCCTTTTCTCTTGTAGGTACATCTCCAATTATGAATAAGTTTAACATCTTGTACCTTAGGGGCATTAATAAACATATTTGGCCTGCTCCTCTATAGTATATTTTTTCCTAGTAAGGAAGTTCTGCCTGAATAAGTCTTTTTACTTATGGAGGTAATATTTGATTTCCTTTTGGAATCTGGAAGTTAAAAGGAGTCCAAGGATTTAGAGTAATATTTCAGCTATCTTGAACTCAGCAATCTGGCAACCTGATCCATATAATATCTATTTGTATCTGGGCTATATATCATAACCTACAACCAGGATGCAAAGAAAAGGAGACTTTTGAACAGCTGACACAGAACTCTTGCACTAAGCTCCTTCACTTTATTCATAGAAAAGTTCCTTAGGTTCTTACTGAGCCTTTTCAGTTTTGTTTTACATTTAGTTTAAACAAACTTCATTAGTTGATCTCCAAGCCCATCACTGAATAGAAGCAGTAAGATTATAAGAGAAGTGAGAAGCTGCCTCTCCCAGCTTTGCACATGTAGGCCAATAATTAGTAGTGTGATGAAAAAGCAAGAGATGGAAAAACTGTACATAAAAACTCAGAGTAATAACAACTCATTGCCATTTTGCTTTGGGGTATACAGCTTAATAGATTCAGGGGATACCCCAGATAATTTAACCAGTACATTCAGCTGATCTTTGAGGTCAAGGATTGGATCAATTTTTGTCTTTATGTCTTCAGTGCACAGGTTACCAAACAAATACTTCCCACTGTAATTGCTTAAAACTTAATTGGTTTTCAAAATGTAGTCCAGGAACCTCTTAGAGTCCTTGGGATCCTTTTATGGGATCCACGAGGTCAAAATTCTTTTCATAATAATACCACGATGTTAAATTTTCCAAGATGGCAAATATCAATAGCTATAACCACATTATCAAACAATCTTTGGGGTCTTTCTTCAGCAATTTTTAAGAGTTTAAAGAGAGTCCTGAGACCAAAAATTTTGAGAACTGTTGCCTTAGATAATATCTCTGCCAAACACTAGTCTTAAATGATATAGAAAAAAGGAGAGCTAAAGAGTAATACTTTGTTAATGATTGTATAGTACTGCCTTTAGACAAAGGTACATTGATTTAACGAATCTCAGAATCACAGAATTTAAGAGTTGGAAGGAATCTCAATAGCTATGTAGTTCAACTTACATGCAGAGGAACAATGCTCATTATTTAGATGAACAAATTTCTAAAGCAGTGAAGAACAATTCATTAAACTTCCCTAGTTTGGTGGACATTTCCCTCAACTCTCAATTCCAACCTTTGTTCAGATTTCCTTCTTAAGAAGCAACTTTTTGATTCTGTCACTTGACCCCTAGAATAGACTGACCCATCATGAGGGAAGTGCTTGGTTCGAAAAAGCTGGGTCAGTGTTCTTGCTAAGTGTAATTACCATTGTGAATGAATACATTGACATTACGGTACCTAAATCTTTTTTCTCCTGAGTTTGCTTGGCGTGAATCAGTTCCCCTGGAGTCAGATTGGCTCTGATTTGGCCAATTTTAACAAATCAAGTTCTATATGCCATGTTTAAGAATCAGGGAAGTGTATAACACATTTTGGAAAGATGACTGTTCTAAATGGCTAAAATAGAAAAGATGATAGTTTTAGTGCTTAACATATGAACCCAGAATGATTACTTCCTTGAGATTTTTGAATAGTTGGGATTTTCTCATATACTTGCCTCTGTTACAGTGCTTACAACCATAGTATCTATATGCAGCACTTATTTTATGTGATACTTGAAAAAATGAGGGCTAATTGAGACCCAGTAGAAAATAAATCATTTTTGGATCTTTCCCTCTTATTGCCATTTTAATAGGTTTTGAGAAGACACTGGTAGTATGTTTAGATACTAGGCAATCCCCTCTTTAGTCATCATTTATATCTTCCTCAGCTTTATAGCAAACTGAAACTTCAGCCAATTGATAGTGTTTTTGTATATATGGATTGATTCAGTTGTCTCTAACTATATCCTGGTTAATAAGTACTAACAATAAGTCAGCAGTCAAGAAGCACTTATTAGCATATAGTTTGTACTGGGTATTTTGACAAAAATTGGGGATTTAAAGCAAGGTAGAAGATATCTCTCAAGGAGCTCATAATCTAGTGGAAATTTAATGATGCTCTTGAGATTGATAATACCCAAATTAGCTATTTCAAGCAGAAATGTTAAGCTAATACTTAAGACCTTTGTGTAAATCTTATTTAAGATAAAGGCTACTTTGGCAAAGGGAATATAGAAAATAGGTGAATAGTTTATTCTGTATATGACAGCCTAAGAGATTAGTACTTGTAATTGTCAACTATCTCAGAAGTTAGTTAGACCTCTTCTTTAAGAACCTACCTTCAAAACTGGTTTTATTGGGGGGCCAGGCTAGGTGATCTAGAGACAGGAGGTCCTGGGTTCATATTTGATCTCAGACACTTCCCAGGTGTGTGACCCTGGGATTAAGAGTCACTTAACTCTCATTGCCTAACCCTTACCACTCTTCTGCCTACGACAGAACATAAGGGTTTAAAAAATAATTTTATTTAAAAAGTTTGTTAGGTGACTTTTCAGAACTTTGGACATATTTTCACCTAGAAACAGTGTTTTAAATTATGGTTAAGCTCACATTTTGGCCCATAAATCTTCTTAAAATGATAGTACGGATAAAATATTTTTCATTTATTAGTGAAAATAGTAGAAAAACAATACTGTTGGAATATTTCAGTACTTCAGTGGGTCCATGATATCATTGATTCAGGCATACCAGAAAGAAATATGCAAAATGGCCCTTAGTTCTGGACCCTATTCTCCTTGTGCAGTGATATTGACAGAATAATAGAAGAGGGCAAAAGGTACTAAGAATTCCAGTTTTATACCATCTGTAACAATTATGTTTTAAATGTGAGATATTTTTCTAACAAACACAGACCTAATATACTTCTATAATATTTCTTTTCTGGAACAGACCTATGATTTTAGTGGTGTAGGAAGTTCACTTTACTATTGTACACTTGCTCCTTACAGTAGATCTACAACTTCTGATCTTAGTGAATTAATTGCCTGGGGCTCTTGAAGTCGAGCAACTTACCCAAGAAAACAAAATCATTTGATATGTGTTAGATGTGAACTTGAACCCAGGTCTTCTTGATTTTTTTTTTAAACCCTTGTACTTCGGTGTATTGTCTTATAGATGGAAGATTGGTAAGGGTGGGCAATGGGGGTCAAGTGACTTGCCCAGGTTCACACAGCTGGGAAGTGGCTGAGGCCGGGTTTGAACCTAGGACCTCCTGTCTCTAGGCCTGACTCTCACTCCACTGAGCTACCCAGCTGCCCCGGTCTTCTTGATTTTGAGAGAGGCTCTATTGAGGGATTCTCACATCCAAGGAATTTCAGGTTATCTATCAATGTAGGTAGGGAAAATACATATTTATTTTCTGCTAACGGCTAATTAAAATTTAACATTTCTTTTAATTACTAATGTAGGCAACAAAATGTTACTTGGATAAAGGATCCATAGGCTCCATCAGATTGCCAAAGAGGTCCATAACACACAAAAAGTTAAGAATATCTGCTCTATATACACTACACAACACATTGCTTTTACACTTCACTATTGGTTTATTCAACTAGATCTATGATTTTATCCATTTGGATGTTGCTTCCAGTTATAAAGATTGCTATTATATGTCACATTAAAAGTCCTGTTTTTACTGACTTTTATCCAGATTCTCCTCTAAGTTCACCATGGGGAGTTTGAACAATTTGCTGAGGACTTCCCTTTTCTCCTGGCATCTTAAGGATACTATTGTTCTTGGCAAATGTCATAAAAATCCTTTGTATTATTCATTTTTATTACTTATTTGAAGCAAAAGTGGGTTTGATTAGAGCAAATGAAGGAGACCTGGATGTTCCGAAGGGTATTTAAAAATGCTTTCAAGAGATTTAGGTATTGATTATACAAGATGACTTAATGTATAGCGAGCCAGAAAGAGAAAGGTCCAGCTCCTTCCTTTCCAATGTGCTGGTTGTATGACCATGGCTAAGTTAATTAACCTTTCATAGCCCTCTATAGCTAGAGCAGCCTAGAATGTTGTTAACCAATTGGATTTGGAGTCAGGAAGACATGGGTTCAAATCCCACCTCAGACACCAAACTAGCTTTGGGCTTAAACTCTCTTTGCCACAGTTTCCTTATGTATAAAACAAGGGATTTGGATTCAATGGCCTCTAAGATTGCCTGAACCTCTAATTCTTTAGAATCTAAGTTCTATTTTTAATTCCCCTTCAAAAATATATAGTTCTTCTTTTCCTGTGACAAAGATGTATCATTAGTATTACACAAGATCGCAAGGTATAATTAGGTCAATTTTTGGCACTAAAGTTAAAAAGAGAGCTTTCCAAAATTCTAATTAATTAATTAATTAAGAATATTTTCCTTTGGTTACATGATTCATGTTCTTTCTCTCCCCTTTTCCCTCCCCCCTCCCGTAGCCAATGAACAATTCCACTGGGTTTTACATGTAACAAAAAATAAAGTTTAAAAAAATAAAAAATATTACAATAAGACCTTAAAGGATTTTCATTCATTGTTACATAAAACAGATATTTCCTATCTGACAGCCCTGTGATCTCATCAATGTGGGTACTGTCTTTAATTATATGTTGTTGTTCAGTTCTGTCTAACTCTTTGTTACCCCTTTTTGAGGATTTTCTTGGCAAAGATACTGAAATGGTTTGCTATTTCCTCTTCCAATAAAATTTACAGAGGAGAAAACTAAGCAAACAAGGTTAAGTGACTTGCCTTGGATCACATAGCTATTATGTGTCTTAGGACATATTCTAACTCAAGAAGATGTCTTCCTGACTCCAGACCTAGTACTCTATCCACTGTACCACAAAGTTGCCCCTTTAGCTATGTAAATCACAACTAATCCATACTCTGTCATCCTATGGAACACTTTTCCATACCCTCCCATAATTCTTTTACTTGGGAATCTACCCAACATGCTTAGGACTTTTCTTAAAATGCTTGTTGACTGACTGATTACTTATAAAGGAAAAGTAGACTTAATAGAAACAGAATTTTAGACCAAGGAGACAATTTAGAGGATATCCAGAGAATTTAAATGCCTTTAAAAAAGTGTTTTATTGATATTTTTTCTTATATCACTGTCATTTCCCAGTGGTTCACTTTCCTTTTTTTCCAAATGAACATTCTCTTTTAACAAATAAGTATTAGTAAGCAAACAAACGTGCACATTGGTCAAGTCTGACAATGTATGCCTTGTTTTACAATTATAATTTGCTGAGGGAGAGAGGTCCTTTTATTAGTCTGCTGAAATTGAAACTGGTCACTGCTTTGATCTCAGTGTTGATGTCTTTTAGCAAAATATATATACATGTACATGCATTATATGCATCTGTACCACACACACATATATAATAGATTTTGTGGTGATTGTGTTAAACTGTTCTCTTGGTTCTGCTTACTTCATTCTGAATTATGTTATACAAGTCTCCTCAAAATTTTCTGAATTCTTTATTTTCATTATATTGGCCAGTTGTATGGCAAGAGTGTGGATTGTTGGCTAGCTCATATGGTCCTCTGGTATACCTTCAATATCAACAAATCTAGAGCATTCCAGAATTTTTGGGAGATGTTCAATTAGAGGATTCATGAGAGAATGTGGACAAGATATTGACACAGAAAGGTAGGTCCTAGTTTAGTTGAGATCTGCAATTGTTAGAGGTTATAGATGTATCATTGGATCACAGATCTGTTGGAGTATCAATATTCTTGTGGATTTTTCTTTATTGTTTATTTATTTTTACCAGAGGGCTACTAAGTAGAGGAAATTTCTGTTTAAGATATTGCTGTTCTGTCCTTTCAGTTGTGTCTGACTCTGTGACTTATTTGGAGTTTTCTTAGCAAAGTTACTAGAATGATTTTGTCATTTCCTTCTCCTGCTCATTTTACAGATGAGGAAACTGAGGCAATAGGTTTAAATTACTTACTCAGATCACGCAACTATTCAGTGTCCAAGGCCAGATTGGAATTCAGATCTTCTTGACTCTAGGCCTGACATTCTATCCACTGTACCACCTAACTGTCTTGGATGATAGTCAATAAGTTAAATCCCCTTAAGACTTTGCACTAAGATTTTTTCTTTCTCTTAAAAAATTATTTATTCTTATTCTGAACTTAAGCACATGAACAATTTTATGTACAAAGTTAGATGTAAAAAGAGGATTTTACACAAAACTCCAAATCTCTGTTCCAAATAGCTAAGTTTTCCTTTTAAGTATATAATACATTTAATATGTAATTTTCAAAGCTGTTCTGCCTATCTGTGATTCCTTCTTATTTTTCTTGTGTTTTTCTTCTGTGTACTTAAAAATATTCCCATTGTTTTTTCCCATTTTTCCAGTAATCCTAACACTACCTAGCCTTCCTCTAGCCTCTTTCCAACAAATTGAAAGAAAAAAAAGAAAAACAAAATCTTTGAAATAAATAATAATCAAGCAAAACAAATTCCTACATTGGCCGAGTCTGAAAATATTTGCCTCATTCTGCACCTCTGCCTGTCAGAGGTCAGGAGATGGGTAGCAAGGTTCATTATCATTATTCTAAAGTGAAACAATGAGGCACAATATGAAAAGAAATGGCTCTGGAGACAAATGACCTAAAACCCTAGCCCTTCCATTTGCCACTCATGTAATTCCAGGCAAACAATTTCATCTCTTTGGGCCTCATTTTTCTTATATGTAAAAACAATGAGGTTGAACTTGATGGCTTCTAAGGTTCTTTCCACTTTTGAATCTATGACTATTACATTGATGGGGATTTGTAAATTTTTAAAGTTTTTTTTTTAAATATATGAATCAGTTCCTTACGTGTCCTAGAAATGAGATCTTTATCAGAGAAACTTATTGCAGTTTATCCCCCAATAGTTGATTATTTCCCTACTAACTGTAACTGCAACTAAAACCTTTTTAATTTATGTAACCAAGATTGTCATTTTATTGTAAATTATTCTCACTTTTCCTTGTTTGGTTATGTACTTTTTCCCACTTACCTGAAAGATAATTTCTTCCTTGTTCCTTTAATTTGCTTTTGGAGTCACCTTTTATTTCTAAGGTATGTATGCATATGAGGTTTATCTTGGAATATACTATCAATCTATCCCCAATTTCTGCCAGTTTTAATGCCTTCTAGTTTTCTCAGAAGTTTTTGTCACATAGGGAATCCTTGCTCCAATAAATGGAGTCTTCTTTCTTTCTTTCTTTCTTTCTTTCTTTCTTTCTTTCTTTCTTTCTTTCTTTCTTTCTTTCTTTCTTTCTTTCTTTCTTTCTTTCTTTCTTTTTATTGAGCACCATGCTACTGTGTTTGTGCTTGTATTCTATTACTTTGATTAACATCTTTATTTTTAACCAGTACCATATTGTTTTGATGATTGCTACTTCATGTTATATTTTGAGATCTGGTATGACCACAACCTCTTGCCTTTCAATTTTATTTCATTTTTTTTTCCATGAGGTTCTTGGTCTTTTGTTCTTACAGATGAAATTTTTTCTAGCTTTGTAAAGCAATGAGATGGTTTGATTGGTGTAGCATTCAATAAGAAATTAATTTGGTAGTATTATTTAATTTTTTATATCATATTGATGAGGCCTAACAATTAGTAGTTGATATTTCTCCAAGTATTTACATATATACTTTTTTTTTCTGTAGAGCATTTTGTAGTTGCATTTATAAAGGCCCCATGTATATCTTGGTAACTAGACTTCCAAATATTTTGTAGCTTCTGTACTTAATTTGAATGCAATTACTCTCATCTTGCTGGGTTTTATTTATAATATGTAGAAAAGCTGATGACTTTATGTGGGCTTATTTTATATCCTGAAATTCAGATAAAGTTATCATTTCAAAGAGTTTTTTAGTTGACTTAGGCTTCTTTAAATAGACTATTATGCAAATGATTATTACCTCAGCTTCTTTTCTTGTCATTTTTAGCACTATGTAATAGTGATGTTATTGCTTTGTGCCTGAACTTATTAGAAAGATCTTTAGATTTCCTACATTACAAAAATGTTGGCTCTTGATTTGAAGTAGATAATATTTACCATTTTTAGTGTTTTTTGTTTTACATAGAAATAGGTGTTTAGTTTTGTCAAAAGTTTTTTCCAGCATCTATTGATTTAATTTGGATGTTATTTTTTTTTGTTTTTAATATGGCCTATTTTGTTTATAGTTTCTTTATAATGAGCCACTTGTTCTTTGTATAAATTCAACCTGGTGAAAGTGTATACTATTTTTAATATTTGATATAGCTCTTTGCAAATATTTTATTTAATATTTTAATTGATATCAGTTAGATGATATTGGTCTATTATTTTCTTTTTCTTCTTTGTCTCTCCCTGGTTTAGGAATCAAAATCAAATTTGTGTTATAGAAGTATTGCATTGTAGATAGAGAGCTAGCCTTGGATCCAGCAAGACCTGGGTTCAGGTTCTGCCTCTGACATAAAATAACTTCTTAGGTCTGACCTTTCAGTGCCCCAGGCAATACTCTAAGACTATAAATGGCATACAAGATGCCTTAGAAGATTCACCTTCTGGGAGCTACTTGTTTTAGTTCAGTGATTCCCAAAGTGGGTGCCACTGCCCCCTGGTGGGTGCTGCAGTGATGGCCACAGGTGCATTTGGGGGCAGTGAATAACTGTAAGGGGGTGGTGATAGTATGCGACAGGGGGCGCTAAGTAATATTTTTTCTGGAAAGGGGGTAGTAGGCCAAAAAAGTTTGGGAACCACTGTTCTAGTTAAATCACAGATTAAGTATATGAAGAAATATTAAGAGAATACTTGAGAAAAGATTTTAATCGGTATCTTTAGAGAACTGAGTGGTGAATTTGTTGTAAGACCTGTATAAACATATATACACAATTGGGTTAAACTTTATGAATTTCCAAGGCCAGGAATAAATAGATTCAGATAATAATATTGTTAGTAGCAGTAGAGACAAAGATAATACCAAGAAGGCAATTGTGAAATAGTTTTAGAGATAATAATCCTATAGCTTTGATTGGTTCTTTGAACTATATTCAGTCCACATCTGAAGAGTGATTTCTGGTTGTTTTGAGTAGTAGAATCTTACAAAGACAGTAATGAGCTAGATTTACTGATATAGTTGTTTGTTGAATTAGAATGTCTGTATTTAAGGAAAGACATAAAATAAAGAGTCTATCCCTGTGGGTATTTAATATTTCCTTCAAGAGATCTGTCAACCTCTGAACAATGGTTTATCAGCACAGGTAATTTTGTAATTATTTTCTAAAACTGTGAATCTCTTTTGCCCTTTCTCTGGATCTTAGGAGGGAGCATAATATTTATAAAAACACAATATATTTTCCTATCAGGACTGGGAGTATTCTATAATCATATGAATTTTTATAGCATGTGTAAGAGGGAAATTTAGATATTTTATAGATATTAATTTAAAATGTGGTTACCAGGAATCAACAATTCAGATTGATTCCGTAATTAAATCAGACCCAAGTCAGCATCGGGTTAAGGCAGTTTATTTACAATCAGGAAGGTAAAGATGTAGGAATAAAGAGAAAGGGAGAGGCTAGTCCAGGCCTCTGGCCTGGACGAGAGAGAAGGTTAAAAGGCTAAATAAATGAAGCTGCAAGCCACAAGGCTTAGCAACCAGATAGGCTAGTGCCTACTTAAGGCAGAGTTTAGAAGCGGGCTAGGTAGGCCAAGGAAGTCAGCCTAACTTACCCACTTGACAATACTAAGTAGATGCTGTTTGAGGTCTCAAGGGAGCTCCTTCAGCACCAAGTTCAGAGCGAGCGGGAACTGCCTCCACAGGAAGTAACCAACATACTTAAAGAGATAGTGTCTTTCGTCACTTCCCGTGGGTCCACCTCTAATTCAAGTGGACAAATGGCAGTCTCTACATTGATTTGGACTGCCCTTTGGGCAGTCCCTTGTTCTTGATTTGTTACTTATTGTCACGTGTGGGTAACTTGTCCCCCCTCCCCATTAAGGGAGGTGAGGATTACATCATTTCTGTGCCTAGGATGAGTAGGGTTTTGACTATGAATCGGCTAGAGTTAATTCCATTTACACACATGCTATATGCTACCACCAAACTTTTGGAATATTTTCTAATAGAATCAGTTGTAATGCTAAGGATGAAGAGAATCCTTCCTATATACTAATACCTATCTTTTTCTTTTTTATTAAAGTAAAACATGACCTAAATAGGATTAGAAAAGCACTTGGGGTGGGGGGATGGCTAGGTGGCTTAGTGTATAGAAAATTAGGCCTTGAGATGGGAGGTCCTGCATTCAAATGTGTCCTCAGACACTTGTAGCTATGTGACCCTGGGCAAGTCATTTAACTCCAATTGCCTAACCCTTACCACTCTTCTGCCTTGGAAGTGATACTTTGTATTAATTCTAAGAAAAAAGATAAAGCTTTTTTTTTTTTTTTTTTTTTTTTTTTTTTAAAGTGCTTGGAGATTCTGTTTGTATTTGGTATTCTGACAACTCAGATATTGCCATGCAATAGTAGCCCAAAATTCTAGGTCCCTTCTACTGCTAAGAAGCTATGTAAACTTGAGTGAATTACTCTTCTTTGCCTTAATTACCTCACCTTTACTACGAGGATAATAATACCCTAACTTCCTGAAGACTGAGGTCTCATTTTGAAGTCTTATCTACCTCTACCTCTAAATCTATATTAAATGAAATTTAGCTTAAATTTTAATGCAATCGAGCAGTAATAATGTATGTTTTGCCAATATCTTAGGATTTGTGGATTAGAGAGACAAGCTTCCTAAACTTATTTGAGTTGACTAAAGGTTCTCTGTGTCCTAGTACTTTGGTTTTTCAGTGGTCAAAATTAAGGACCAAAGCAACCTTACTTTGATGCTAACAGAATTGTAAAGGCAGGAATGTTGTTGGCCCTGAGTTGGAGAACAATGACCGTGTTTTCTATTCTTTTTGTCTATTCTCCATTAACTTCCCTCCCTCTCCTCTCCTCCTCTAATCTTTAAGCTGCTATGCTCCTTTTTGTGTTTCAGCCCCAACTTTGACCTGACTCTCTGAGGTCTTGCTAAGGAGCCCTGAGCTTCCAAATGATTAGTATTGACCATATGTGATCTGGACCCAGACTCAATTCACTACTGTTCTATGGACATCTACATGCCATTCTTGTTCCCTTATCTCCACTCTAACTTTCCTTCTCAAGCTTTGAGAACAACATTAACTCAACATTACCAAAACAGTTTCCCCTGGCCACTACTTCCTAGCTGTGATAAATTCCTTGATTAGAATATAAGGTCATTGTGAGGAAGGATCTTCATTTGTTTGTTTGTTTGTTTGTTTTGGTTATCTCTAGGAGTTATCACCGTGCCTTGGTGTTTTGCTAAAATATTAATAAATGCTTTTCTACTTGATTCCATTGTTCTAGTTCAACTTCATTTGAGCTCAAAGAGAATTCAAATCTATGAATCTATGGATTCTAGGATACCTCTAGTCCTATTTAGGACCATTAAAGGAATGTATTGTATTCACTTGGAAAGGACGGAAAGGACAAAGATGCATAGTTTTAGAAAATAATTACAAATTATTTTATCTGATAAACCATCCTTCAAGGATTAAATGTTCTCTTGAAACAGACCCTGATGACCTAATGCAACAATCCCACCATTTTTACATCTTTTCTTAAATGAGAGTTCTAATTCAGCCAAAGAGATTCTTAGAAATCTCTAACCTTATGTTAGGCAGTTATCTATAACAAAGGGCTTTTATTTTCACCCACATATAGGAATTTGAAAAGAATAGATTTAATTTTAGTCTGAGATAAGGTTTTTGCTAGTTGGATATAGTGGCTATGGAGACTTGAGCATGCACTGAGGAACGGAACCTAGCAGCTATACCATAGCAGACATCCCTGGGCAAAGATGAGCCCAGAAGCCCATAGCAGGAAGCAATGAATACTCAGCCAAGACCATATCACAAAACACTATGAGTTGAGGATAGTAACCCTTAGTTGAAACTACATTCCCAGCAGTTGCTATGAAATGAGAAGAAATCAACAGAGAAATATACCATTTTAAGACACCAGGAAACCAGCAGAGAAACTCAGCTGAGACTATGCAAAGACCAGTGGAACAACTCAGTGACATTGCCAGATGACACTGGTGATCTCATTTTGTTATAGACGTGACTTGCCTTTCCATGTGTATTCCCTCTACGGGTGCCCCTTACATAGATTTCTTTGCTTTTCTCACTCATGATCCAAGTATTTTGGGGAGGATGTGCCCTAGGCTTATTAAATAAACATTTTAGTACAAGTTTTCCTAAATTCTTCATGAAATACCTTTGTTTTGAACTAATTTTGTCTTTTGGCCTATTAAAGAAAAAGTAAACACATAAATTATGGTTTTGAGTTGATATGGATACAAAGAATATTTTGAATTTGGGGTAATCCAGTGTATGAAGGAGTTAGGGTCCCCTAAATATCACATGTATGCTACAACTTGACTTTTTAAATTAAATGGATTTTCAAAAAGTTTGATTTTGACTTTGAAATTAAAAAAAAGACTTTATATCTAATATTTTTCCTTCCTTTATGAAGAACCTTGAGATGAAATCTTTTGCCTTCTTTGCATGAATGAGTGGTAAATAAGCTCTTCACGATGCAGACGAGAAAGCTATAAAATGTGCTCCTTAATAGCTTGTGACATCCTTAACTTGAAGAGACAACAGATTGATGGAATGGTTCAAGAAGCTCCTCAGTACTGAGTTAGGAAAGAGTCACCTTAAGCCACCACAAATTTAAACAAGGTCTCAGTTTCTATGCTTGTAAATGGTATGTTTTCTGAATATTAACTTCTGTAAAAGAATGATATAACTTGAATATTAGTGAATTCAATTTACTAGATGCCCACAGGCAAATTAGACACATTAGTCACTAAATAGATATTCAGTTATGGATGTGCTTGTGTTTTACTTACTCAAATGTCTCAAAGATGTGACTCTATTGCTTCTAATTTTTTTTCTTACCATTTTTGGAATTGTTCTCTTTCACCTCTTGCTGCCCATTTGATACATGGGTTTGTTTCTACTTATAGGTAGTTTAAAAATAAGAATACATTTAAAATATAGACTAGCCTTTAAGTAATGGATTAGAAATGTTCCCTTTAAGATATTTAACTTTGAGCTTCAGATTTCATGATACTGAGTCTTACTTGAATCTGACATTACTACACTGGAAACTCACTTTAAAATGATGCTCATTGGTGCTTAATGTAACAGTGTGAGGCTGTCTTAGTTACTATCTAAGTAGTGGTTTTTATTCGTTCCTTTTTTCCTAAAAATATTTGTTGAGTACTTACTATGTGTATAGTACTCTAAAAGGGCTGGAGGGGGTAGTGAAAGACATATAATCAACTTTCTGGGAAAGGAAGGGCAATCAGTTAGGAACCTACTGCTATAAGTCAGGTATCAAGCGATGGCCTTGGCTAATGTGTTACTAGTGGAAAGAAGTAGGAAAGAACAAATAGAACAAAGCCATTTTGAAGGAAAAATTGAAAAGATTTTGTGATTATTTTTTGTCTGTAGAAAAGGGAATGGAATAAATAGCAAGCCTATTTGCTATTGGTGGTAATAAGTCAATGAGTCCAGATTTAAGTTTTCACATATTATGATTAATCAACTGTTTAGTAAATGTTTGCTATTTGATGAACAAAAAGAAACCTAGTATAGAGGATACTTTGAATTCAGGAAGACCTAGATTCAAATCTTGCCTCCAAAAGGCTTTCTGAGCCTGGGTAAGTTGTAACTGTTCATGGCTGTCAAAATCTCTCTTAACATGTAAGTTGAAGTTAAAGGGAAGACCTACATTAGTAGAGGGAATTTCCCACCTAGAACTTTCCTATACCAATGAAAACACAGGTCTAGTCCCTATTTCTATCCCTAGGGGTTAACTATTGGAATAAACTAAAAGGTAGAATAAATCAGTTTCTATGCTCATAGATCTTACAATCTAGTTGATATACATGCCCAAATAATAAAGAAATGAATGTGAAATGTAAGAAAGAATGCTCTGTGAAGTTGAATGAATGGAAAAGGCATTTGTGACCAGAGTGGACAAGGAAGAATTCATGGGAAGAGATGACATTTATATTGAATTGTGGAGTGGACAGAGAACCAAATGACTGGTGTCATAATGTCTTAAATAAGAGAAAATTTCAAGAAAGAAGAGATAGGCCATATGTTGCAGAAAGGGAAAAGAGAGGAGGAAGCTGGGTAGCTTAATGAATTCAGAGCCAGGCCTAGAGATGGGAGATCTTTCTTAGGTTCAAATCTGGCCTCAGACACTTCCTAGCTGTGTGACACTGGGCAAGTCACTTCACCCCCATTGCCTAGCCCTTACCACTCTTCCTCCTTGGAACCAATACACAGTATTGATTCTAAGACAGAAGGTAAGGGTTTAAAAAAAGGAGGGGGGAAGAGAGTAAGAATTGAGAAAGACACATTTTTAGTAATGGCAAATCCTAGAAAAATTTTAAATAATATTACAATAAGGATCAAGATTGCAATTTCCTTAAGGATAGCAACTATGATCTATACTTACTAAGACTCCATAGTACTTTACAAAGTATTCTGTCTGAGGTATAGTTGTTTAGGGGTATGTATAGCATAATTTATCCTAGTACCTTTGTTTAAAGTATTTTACATGGGATCTAATAATTCCTTTTTTCAGTCCCAACTTCTATATCCTTGCCTTAATCCCAAGATGCGCTGGTTTGAATTAGAGAAGACTGTAGAGAGCAATGACAAGTTGCTTTTCTTGTTCTGTACTAAGCATTCTGTAGGTGCCCAATGAACCAGAATTGATAAAAGAGAGATTAGATTGAGGAGTAGAAAAAAATGAGATGCTGCTTATTTTTAACAAATTGATTCTTGCTTGTCATTCTTTCTACTTAGATTTTGTTGCAAATTTAATACAGTTATGTCCTTTGAAGTCAGAGAACAAGGAAAATTTACCCTGTGCTCAAGTAGACCAATTTTAGGAGTGAGGACTAGATACTATTGATTTTTGTTCTTATTTGGGAAAAGGGAATGAATGCCTTTTTTTTGTTCCCAAGAGTCTACCTGAGACAATAGGGGTAAAATGGTCTTTATTTTATTTGGCTTTTTTTTTTTAAGGATGTGGGAGAATCATATGTCACCTCTGTAAGAGGCTATTGGTTCATGTTAAAGAAGATGGAAGAGACCCGCATGTGACTTTTAAAAACCAACCTCCCCTGACCCAGGGAACTAAAACTTTAGGGTGATAATTCACACCACCCTCTTTGCAAACCTCCCAAATAGGTTGGTCTTTGGCCTTTTGTTTTTGGAATTTTTTTTTTTAAGTTAAGCTTGTTTGCTTACTTTTCCCCCTTTAATTGTACTTGTATCCAAGGGGATCCTATAGCCAAGTAGATAAATCTTAGCTGTCAGCTGTGGGGAATTTTTTTTCCTCCAGAAGGATGAGAATAAAGATAAAGACTGAACCTGTAATTTCATGGATACAGGGTAAGAAAATGCCCAACATCCCCATGCAATTTATTGTCTTCATGTTGCTTGGAGCACTGGGAGATTAAATGACTTACTGATGGACCACACAGCCAGTATATTTCAAAGGCAAGAATCCACAAAATTGACCACTTCCTAGCCCAGTCTGAATCTTTATTCTTATCACTTATAAATGATATACAATATTGTGGCATTTGAACTACTCAAGATAATTGGGTTTTTAATAAATGTAACATTTTTGTAAATGTAATAAAAACCTATGGGTTTTTAACAAATGATGGGGAATCACCATTCATCTTAAATATATTCAGTGGAAAATTTGAGTACTTTAAAAAATATCCTAATAATTAAGAAATGAGTTATTTGTTCTGCATTTTCCTCTTCACTCTTATCTTTCATTGACCAAATGGTACCTGGAAAAGGAGGTAGTCTTTAAAAAATTCTCTAACTGTTTCAAATTAAATTAGGTCAGCACATTTTTGAGATTTTCCTGGGTTTCGGAGATTATCTGAGCATTGTTAGAGTATTGAAATAATGAACAGTAAGATTGAACTTTACTCTTGTGTGTAACTGGGGCACAGCTCAGTGTGATGGTGGTAGGGTACAATTGCTGTTTGTGTGTTCTTAGACCCCAGGCATTTAGGAAGCAATATTTCTATCTATAAATTGTTTTTGAAAGACCCACTATAAAAGTGGAAACTATTCAAAGATGCCAAACTTTGTTGAACTAAGAAGAAATTAAAATGGAGAGACAGTGAGTAACCATACATCTATTCATATAAAGCAGATATGTTTGCTTTATATGAGAAGAGCAGGTACCCTACTGGACATAGACATTTCTAGGTTATGGAATTCTTTTAATCATAGATCAATCATATGAGCAGATTGTGTGTGTGTGTGTGTCTGTGTGTGTGTGTCTGTGTGTGTGTGTGAGAGAGAGAGAGAGAGAAAGGAAAGAGAGAGAGAGAGACAGAGACAGAGACAGAGACAGAGACAGACAGACAGAGAGAGAATCAGAGAGAGAGAGAGAGAGAGAGAGAGAGAGAGAGAGAGAGAGAGAGAGAGAGAGAGAGTGAGAGAGAGTTTTTTGGTGAGGGTAAAACCAATGTCATATTAATACTAACATTTATTAATCACATACTTTGTCCCAGGTTCTGTGCTAAGCACTTTACAAATATTATCTCATTTTAACCCAATACACCTGTGAGGTTGGTCAATAATTATTATTCCCATTTTGGAATTGGGGAAACTGGCACAGATAGAAGTTATGTAACTTACCCAAGCTCACCTAGCTACTTGTCTCCTACTTTTTAAAAGTCTAATACATCTGATCCATTTTTTATTTGAGAACACTATTTGACTGTCCTCTTCCACAATCTAACCCTCATTATTTCAGTTTCTATTAGGCCCTGGATACCTATTCTCTATTGAATGCTTATTCTCCCACCTCTCCAACCTCTGCCTCTGCTAGAAAGAAGTGTTCCTGAGCTTTATTCTACCTTGACCCTTAGAAACACTTCTCTTCCTAGTAACTACTAGTTGAGGATCACACATCCTGTTGTTGCTCTTAAAAGTCCTGGGGCCTTGCCTATTTGTTTTTTTTACTTTACTTGATAGAACCTAAGAGCCATTTGGTCCTTTGATTTGACATCCTCTGGAACCCTCATTTATGTGTTAACATGTGAATTAAATTAAATTAAAATGTGAACTCACTGAGAGTAGAGACATATCTTTTCCCTTTGTCTACTCAGCACTTAGCAGTGTTAGTTAGACACAAAGGAAGTGTTAATAAATGATTTTTTGTTCCATTAAATTTAGGAAGTTGTATAATGGTGTGTAAATGGCTTTTTCTGAGTTCCTGGGAATTATGGTGCTTTTTTTTTTTTAAATCCTTACCTTCTAACTTAATAGCAATACTCTGCTCCAAGGCAGAAAAATGGTAAATGCTAGTTAATTGGGGTGAAGTGACTTGCCCAGGGTCACATAGTTAGGATGTGTCTAAGGCTATATTTGAATCTAAGACTTCCCATCTCTAGGTCTGGCTCTCAATCCACTGAGCCCACATAGCTGCCCCCTCATGGTACTTCAAATCTAGATTCCCCCCAAAATTCCTCAATTTCCCTCTCCCTACATATCCAATCTTATTGTTTTTACTAGTACAATATCTCTCAGATCTGTCCCTTTTTTTAGTTACATAGTCACCAACCTAGTTAGACCCTCACTGCCTTTCCTTTTAACCTTGAACTCTTACAGGAGTCTCCTGATTTTCCTGCTTCAAATCTTTCCCATCTCCAATCCATCTTCCATAAAACTGATAAAATAATTTTTCCAAAGTACAGCTCTGACTATGTCCCTTCCCTACTCAACAAACTCCAATGGCTCCCTATTGCTTCAAGAATCATATATAAGTTCCTCTATTTAGCTTTTAAAACCCTCTATATTCTGGTCCCAATTTACCTTTACAATCTCTAGTCCCTTTCTTATACTATACTCTAGCTAAACTAACCTCCTTAACTCTTCCTCCATTCTCCTGTTTCCTCACTTTTGTGTCAGCTTTTTTCCATAGATGAAATGCCCTCCAATTTCACTTCCATCTAGTCCAGAATTGTACTTCTACTCACCTTTTATGTTTTGTTTGCCCTAACCTGGCAGAAGTGAGCAAAGCACAACTTTTTCTTCTAGACTCTTCAGTTTTTTGGCCCAAACTCATAATATTTAGCAGTATATTTTAGGTTCCTTCTGATAGTAATATCTTTTGTGTCCATATGAATCACAAGTAGTGAATAATAATAATCTGGTTGACAAGTTTTGCAAGGTTCTCTGTTATGTCTTAGATATATGCCCTGGGAAAACCATAATTCTCTCCATTGTTCTTATCAGCTCAAAATTAAATGCAATAAGGGCCTCTAGCCATTCTAGGACTATGCCCAAAGATGGATAGAAGTTGGCAGGGGAAGATAGAGGGATTTTACCAGGGAAACAAATGTGAATCCTTATAATGAGCCCTGAAGTTAAAAGGGTTAGGGAAGAGAGTTGAAGGTGGCTGAGTGGAGTAAGAGCCAGACTAGAAACAGGAGGTTGTGAATTCAAATCTGATTCCAGACACTTCCTAGCTGTGTGACCTAGACAAGTCATTTAGCCCTAATTGCCTAATCTTTACTGTTATTCTGCCTTGGAACCAATACACAGTATTAATTTTAAGTTGGAAAGTAATGGTTTTAAAAAAATAAGGGCTTGGGAAAAGAACACTAAGTCCAGCATGAATTTCTGCACATGGACCTGAAATAAGTAAGTATTCTGAACAGAGGCTGATGGAGGGTCATGAGCCAAAACAAACTCCAGTAATATGGAATTTCATACCAGATCTTGACCTTGGCTGATCAGGAGAGAAGTAGAGGACAGATCCAATCCCCACTGGTAATTGTATAAAAAGACAGGATCTAGACAGATACTTCTTGGGAAGTGGGGGCCATACAAGGAGACATATCTAACTCAGTGTCTGGGCATCTGCTCCAGGAGGCTTTGCAGAAGACCTGCTAACATCATGACCTCCTACTTCCAACAGGGGCCTATCAGGACCACAGCAGGATATAGAATCAACTTCTAATTGGGGGTTATGAAAAGAGAAGAAGACAAGTTTCAGCTATGGCCCAAAACTGGTTGGATCACTACAAGCCCAGGACAGAAGGCAAGAATTAAAATAGACAGTGGAATCTAATATTAGTCATCTTGTTCAGATCAGAATGGCAGGAATATCCAGACTGAAGAAGGGACAGGAAGAAGCAAGACCTACCCAACCAATACAAGAGTCTCAGAGGGGTCTGCCCAAGTACAAAATTCCAAACCATAAACTGAAGCTGAAAATATGAATAAATGCAAGAAAAACTATGTCATAATTGAAGCTCAAGAGGTAAACCCAGAAGAATGAAACAACCCTATAACAACTCTAGAAGCTTGGAGATAAACATGACTTAGCCACAAGAAAGACAAAAATTGTGTAGAAAAAATTCATTAAAAATAAGAAATTATAAATGAAATCAGAATCTGAGGGAGAAGGAAAAATAAATAGAAGGTAGAGAACTCTACCTAAATAGTGGATTCCCTGAAAGGTAAAATGGAGCAAATAGAAATGAATGACTAAGAAGTCATGGAGAATAAGAAATGTTAGAACAAAGTCAAATAATAGAAAAATTGAAAGAAAATGTAGCTTTTACTATTTTTGTTTCATTATGCATATGAAATACTAATTTTATTTAGCATTTCTTAAGTTCAGAATAAAAAAATAAAGTAAAAAAGGAATGTCATTGATTTTGGGGAATTTTTAGACCAATGTACTAAGTCAGTGTATAGAATATGATTTTTTAAAGACAAGATATGAGGGACAGAGGCAGCTGGTTATTGGAGTGATGGTTAGAGAATGAGGAATACAGGGATTCAAATCCTACCTCTTTGCCTTTCTGTAAGACAGAGCTCGTTGATCCTAAGCAAGTCACTTAACCTTTGATTGACATCTGCATTAGTGGAGGAAATTCTCTCATTGAAAAAAAATCTCTGATTCTTTTAGTAGATATTAATATATCAAATTAAGACATGCTAAATCAGATCCTTAGTTCTATCAAGATTGTGATTCCAAAGTATTACAAAAAATACATATTGTTATGACAGTAATACAAAAACACTGTACAGGAGATCTAGTTTCTAGTTCCAGCTCTGCTTCTAGCTAGCCATATTGCTTTTTTCCCACTCTTTGCTTCAGTTTCCTTATTAGTAAAATGATGATTTTGGACTAGATATGCTTTCAAGTTCTCGTGGTAAAAGTTACAATTTCATCTCAGAAAAGATCTTTGCTTTGAACTTTTTAGATTTACTGACTGACTAATGGGTTCTTATGAATTATGTAATTTTCAGAATGTGGACCCACATAGTACTTTGAACTTGGAACTTAGTTATGCTTTCTCTACTCCTCACTATAACCTGAAAGTTACTGTAGCCCAAAAGTTCTGAGCTGAAGTGATAGATCCAGAGGAGTTCTGTTTGTATTTTGTATTAACACATTGTCTCCTTTGCTGATAATGTAAGTTTCTTGGTGGCAGGAATTGTTTCATTTCTGCCTTTGGATCCCTGGTGTTTAACACATTGTCTGGCACAATTCTCTGAAACAGATTAAAGCATCCCATCTAAGGACCATTAGACATATTGGATTTTAGAGTTACAAGGTAACTTAGATATGATCTAGTTCAATCTTATTTTATAGATGAAAAATCTGAAGTCCATGAAGGGAAAGTTACTTACCTAATATCCCCAAAGTAGGAAACATCAGAGCCAGAATTTGAACATAAGTCCTTAGACTCCAAATCTCACTGTTTTAAAACATTTTATTGATGCTCTTTTCTCAATATCATGGCCATTTCCAAATGACTTCGTTTAATAAAACCTTCTTTATGTAACAAACAAGTACAGAAAGCAAAAAAATCAATATGTTGACTGTGTTTCAGACATATACAACTTATTTCACATCTATTTTCTACCATTTCTTTTCTGGTGGGAGGCATGATTCTCCATCAAGACCTTTGCAATCTCTATTCATCACTATATTGATGGAAGTTCTGAAATTTTTCAGCACCACTTTAATTAACATCATTGTGATCATTGTATAAATTACTCTCCTAGTTTTTTTTATGTCAGTCTGCATCCATTGATACCATGTCCTCCCAAGTTTCTCTGAATTTTTCATAGTGGAGTAAAATGATATTTTATTGCTTCAAGTACAACAATTTGTTCAGCAATATCCCAATCAATGGACATTTACTTTTTTAAAGTTCTTTCCTTCTGAAAAAAGTGATGTTATAGATATTCTCATATAGTTTTTATAGCTTTTCCTCTTTTTTGACTTGATATGACTATATGCCAAGAAGTAGTATTTCTGAGTCAAATAGTACAGATATGACTTTTTTGAAGTAAAGGCATCACATATTTTGATATACAGTAGGGGATGTTGGTGTACCCTGAGGTAGTGATTGTACCTTTGGAATAGAACCTTGAAAACCTTAAAAGTATTCATGTATTTGGTTAATTTCACAGGCACTCATTGTTTGCCTGCTTCAGTGGTCAACACAATCTGAACTTGAATATTTCTTCTGGCTGGGACATTTATATTTCTGACTTCACACCCCTCCTCCCAAAGTGTTTTGCTTTCTTGTATTGTTCCATTTCCACTTGTTCCACTTGTTCTATTGACATCCATGTACCATACTGATCATCATGATGGTTATGAGTAGAGCTGCTTTGCAATTATTTGCTGCCATGTACATTTCTTAGATTTATAAAAGCAATGTGATCACACTGACTGGAATGTCAAAGTAGTCATTGGTGCCACCAGAGCCCAGTTGTCCATTGTTTCCAGGTTCCTATTAGCTACCAGCTTCAAAAGCAACTTTAGTTGTCTCTGGGCAAACAGAGACTCTGTTGTATATTGCCCTTGGAAGCATTCCCTTACTTTCTGATTATCCTCCTTTAACCCATTATGGTAATATATAATAATAGATTGGACATGGAGGAGGTCATTTTTATTATTTTATTGTAATTATTATTTAATCTTTCTTGATGAAGATCAACTCTCCTGCTATTATTCTTTTATATTAAATGTTTTACTGACTGTTTCATAGATGGGTGCTGATATGATTCGTCAACCCAGGTTCATATGACAATGTTTACAGTTGTTTGTGAAATGTTGCTTAGTATTTAATCAGGGGTATTTGCCTGCATCCACCCCATTTAGTATTGGTATGTAATTTTTCTTTTTGAGAGAATGTTATTTGAGATCTTAAAGGAAATTTAAACTTCTCTTAGGTCAGATACATAGAGGGTTTGTGAATGATGCTTCTCTGAAGTTATCACTATAATCTCTGAAAGATTAAAGAGACATGTAAAATGGTCTTTCAGTCTTTTTTGAATTCAGAGTTCTGGATTCCATCACTAGATTAGACTAGTGGCAAGAAGATGAGTTATGAGACTATTGTAATTATCTAATTATAAATTGATTGGAATCTGAGTGAGAGTATTAGAATTGGAAGGAAGAGACAAGTACAAGGGTCATTTTGAAGTAAAACTTCATAGGGTTTAATCACCAACTGAATAGAAGAATTAAGACAGGCCATACTCGCTGCAAGATTGTAATTCTTGTTAAGTGTAAGTAAAGAGAGTCATTTATTTTATTTTATTTTTAAAGACAATGAATTCAATTTTGGCTATGTTGACTTTAAGTTAGTATTGGGACATCCAGGTAGAAATGTTTAGAATGCATTTGGATATATATTACTGAAGTTAGATGAGCAGCAAGGTGAGAGGTATAGATTTAGGAAGAAAGAGATGACAGTTGAAGTCATTAGAACATAAAGAGTTAAAAACAGAGAATCAAGAATTGTCTTGGGAAAAGCATCACAAAATATGAAGGATGGTCAGAAGAACCAGATTAGTATAGTTCCATTGAATCAAGAAAAGAGAGTTTTGAGAAAGTAGTCAGCACTGTCAAATGTTATAAAGAGTTCATAGAGAATGAGGACTAGGAAAACCTATTTTATATGCCACTGTTTTTGTTCTTATCTGCCAATGGAACATTGATTCAGAGTTGTAAGGGACTTTAAAAGTTAGTTAGTCCAACACTTTCATTTTATAGACAAGGCAACCAAAACCCAGACAGATTCAACAAGTTGTCCAGATCACACAGAGAGTAATTAGTTTCTGTCTCCTATCCTGTCAGTAACTAAGTTCTTTTGATATTATCTACATGATCTCCTATTTCCATTTCTGTTGTAACAAGCAACTGTTGTAACAAGCAACTAACAAATTTTATTACTCCTGTTCTACCTCTCAAATCTATCCTGCCTTTCTAGTCCTATGTCATAGTATTTCCTGCTATGTATTCATCCAGCCAATCTAGAAAAAAATTAGAAAGGATGTCTCAAGACACACCCTAAGCTTTCTTGCCCATATATCTTGATTTTCTTTGTTTTTATTCCTGGAATGATCTCTCTTCTCTTCTTCACCTATTAAATTCCATTAAAGACTAATTAAAATCATACCTCATCCATGGAAATTTCCCTGATCCCACCAGCACTTGATAATATTTTTCTCTTTGACCTCTTGTTGCATTTTTATTTATACCTTTCTAATGTACTTTTGTATAATACTTTTAGAGTTTTTTGTATAGGGTTTGTATTGCCCTGCAAACTAACCAAATGTATTTATTAAATATCTGCTATGTTCTAGGCACTGTACCAGGCACTGAGCATACAAAAACAAAGGTGAAACAGGACCTGCCTTCAAATATCTTATATTCGCCTGGAGATGGGAGTGCATAGATAAATACAGACTAGAGGTGACTAGAGTGTTGAACTTGGAGTCAGGAAGACTCAGCTTCATGAGTTCAGGTCTGGCCTCAGACACTTACTAGCTATTATAGCTTTTGTTTTTGAAAGAGGACCAATGACATCATGGGCATGATCCTTACTTACCTCAGTTCCTCTTCTGTAAAATGAGTTGAAGAAGAAAATTGGAAACCATTTCAGTATTTTTTGCCAAGAAAACCCCAAAATGGGGTCACGAAAAGTTGGACACAACTGAACAATAACAAAAATATACAAAGTAAATTACTCAGTAATTTTTTTATTGGTGAAGTCAAGCATGGCACATAACAACTAAAGGAATAAGGAAAGGCCTTTCAAAGCTAGGAGTTCCAAGAGTCAGAAATAAAGAGAGCACCTTAGCAGGAGCACAGAGTACATTAGAGAAAACAAGATTGGATACGTAAAATGAGGTCCAGTTACATTGAGTTTTGAATGCTAGAAGGAAAGTTTGGGAGTTGATCCAATAGGCATTGAGAATCTGCAATCAAGTGCAACAAGATGACATTTTTACTGGAGCAATGGACAAATTGTCACTTTCCCTCTCTGGGCACATTTTTTTCTTCTGTAAAATTGGTAGGTAGTATCTATTTCTAAGAACAGTTATGAGGAAAGTACTCTGTAAACTTTAGATTTAAAAATTGATTAGTGCTGAGGTTCACCCAGGTACTGGCATTGGCTACTAGATGCAATTGTGATGAAGTAAAAGGGACTAGTATTAAGGAAGACCTTACTTTAATTCTGTTGTGTGACCAGAGGCAAAGCAATTTACTGTTCTGAACCCTAGTTTCCTCATCTGTAAAATGGGGATAATTTCAGTAATGCCCCACCTCAGAGGATTGTTGTGAAGCCCAAGTGTATGTTAATCACTATATGAAGCATTATTTATTATTATCATCACATGTCCTTTTTGAACAGTGTTGCCTTATTCCAGCAGATAATATGAATGTTAGAAAGCTTACTCTAACTGAAGTGGTTTGGAATGAGTCATGTAAGTGGTGGTTTTGGACAGAGCAGAAATTTTAAAAAGGAGAGAAAACTTTAGAATGACCAGAGTGTAAGCCTCACAAAGGTAGAGATAGTGTCTCATCCAAATTTAGCACCAAAGAGAGTACTCATCATGTATTGGTACCTACCTCATTGGATTGTTGTAAAGTTCAAATGAGAAAATGTATATAAAATGCTCTGTAAATTCCAAAGCCCTATATAAATGCTAGTCACTATGAATATTAGTTGAATTTATTGAACTGAATGATAGCTATGAGTTTAGTTGCCTTTTACTTGCTATGCTCCCAAGCTATTAACTATTGAAATCTGTGTGGCATAAGAAAGACTGGTAGATTTAAAGGCAGGAATTCTAGTTTCAAATCTTATCTTTCATCCATACTAGCTATGTAAGATTAAATGAAATATAATATTTGTAAAGCACTTAACATGGTAGCTAGCTTAGAGTAGGCGCTTAATAAATGCTCATTCCCTCTCTCATTTTACTATGAGCAAATCATTTAACCTTTTACAGATTCAGGTTACTTAAAATTCAGTTTACTTATCTGTAAAATGGAGATAGTATTATGTGTCTACCTCACTGGACTGTTGCAAACAAAAGATATTCTAAAGTGAGCTATAGCATTTGTTAAAAGATACTTTAGATACTTATAAATGAATGGATGAATGAATGAATGGAAAAGCAGTTATAAAGTGCTTACAATGTGCCAAAAACTGGGAATGCAAATATAAACCAATAAGACAATTCCTACCCTCAAGGATTCTAAGAGGAAGACAACCCGTTTAACAGAGCAGTGATGAAGGAGCAGTATCTTATACAAGAAAGTCAGAGGGAAAGATGACCAAAGTCATAGGACAAATGAACATGTCCCATCCATGAATAATAGTGTTGGATTATTTAACTAGAGTTGGAAGGTGTTTGTAGTGGAAGAGAGGAAGAGGTAAGCATGGAGTTTGCTGAATGAAGACTTGGAACTTCGGAGCCCGGGGTTCCTGGGGAGTGTAGCTTGAGTTCTGATAGGGGATAGGAACTGCAGCTGCAGGTGGTATGGCATGGACTATAAAGTGGCATGTTGGAAGCTGACTTCTACATTCCAAATTCCTTCATCACTAATACAGGAGGACATTGTATCTAAACTCTCAAAAGAAAATGAATTCTATTTAGAGGCTCCCGACTGTATTTTTGGCAAAGTCTATAATCTAATTATTCAGTAAAAACCTGGAAAGAATGGAAAATTTTGATATGGTCCTATTGATAACTGGGACCAGTTTCCTCTACCATAGCTTAGAGCCAGGGACTGTCCCTTCTCTTAACTGAGGCCAGAAGACAGGTCAGAACCAGTTGCTGCCATTGAGGAAAACCATGAATCTTTCCCTTTTTCTTTTCCAACCAATCTCCATGTGCTTCATTGCTCCATTCCCACCAGGCACAGAACTGCACTGTTAGCTGAATGTTAACCCTTATGCCTCCAAACTCCATTTGTTCTACCATTAATTCCCATAGTCCTCAGGGCCTTTACCATCTTTCCTGCTACTTCATCTGCCTTATTCTAGCTATCATGAGTAGAACATGAAAATAAACCTATCTGCTTTCTTCTAGCTGCTACAAATAGAACATGAAAATAAGACATCCTTTATATGTTGTCTCCCACAATTAGAAGATGAACTCTTTGATAGCAGGGACTCTCTGGGTTTCTCAATTTGTATCTCCATTGCTTAGCTGAATGCTTCACACATAGTCAGCAAAAGCATTAAGTAATGTTAAATCATCTAATGTGAGGAAGTCAGGGGACCTTCTCAAGAAACAAAAAACTTTTGTTGAAAATTTCATGGAAAAAACCATGTATCTTAAACTTTGGAATCAATAGAATGGGATAGGTTTATCCTGCTCTTAATGGTTCATATCTGGAGAATACTTTATGGCAGTTGAGAATGCTTGTGGGAAATGTAGAAAATATAGGTAATGGAGGGCACCAGGGATGTTAAAATATAATCTAAATAGTTGTGGGTACACACACTGGGTTGTAGGAAAGACTGGACCAGGATAAGGAGCTCACTGGATTTATCACAGGAATGGCAGTTGATCTTAACTGTCACCCTGCTCTCCCTAGGCCAGAGTCTAGAAACAAGCAGGCAAGGTAAAAGGGGTTTAACAGCTTTAATTATGTTTAACTAAAAGGTGGGAAAGGGATTTCTATACTTAAAATCTAAAGGGCAAAACCACAGGGCAAGGGGAGGACTTATTCCTACACTAATCTAAGTGATCTAACAGGCAGGACCCAAGAAGCAGTGCAGGCTCTGGGAGCTGATTCAAGCCTGGTGCCAGCGAGACTTGAACAGCACAGCTATGGATCAGAGGGGTGGCTTTGAAGGTTCTCACAGTTTTCCAAAGAGGTTCACAGGATGCCAAAATCCTAGGTGGTCCAAGATACCAAGAAGAGTGAGTGAACTTGAGGTGCTGTCCACCAGGTCTCAAACTCCTCCTCTACCTAATCTTCCTCACAACAGAAAGTAGATGTGGTTTTGTGAAACTGGAGAACAGGACAGACTATATATATGCTTCCAAATGTTAGCTGTAGTTTACTAATAAAGTATTATAGATTCCTTCTTTGTTTTATGTTTCCCCTCTCAAGTATACTCACTCTGAATTTCATTTCTTTACAGCTGAGGAGACAGTAAATTGACTTATTTGTCTAAAAACTAAGATTGAAATGAGTAAGAACTACAAAACATTCATTGGCTATTAGAATAAAGTATAAAACTGGACTATTAATTTGCTAGGTACAGGACCTAATGACTTGAATAATAGCTAGCATTTATAGGCCTATAAAGTTTACAAAATGGTTTACAAATATTATCTCATTTGATCAATGTGCTTCTAGGTGTAGTTGGGCAAGTATTTAATCTCTTTTCATTTCTATTTGACTCTACAGAATAGAAAATGTTTAGACTGGTCACTAGGAATTTAATTCAATACAGTAAACTTTTATTAAGCACTTACAATGTGCAAGGCATCCTGATAAGTGCTGGATTTCAGTTATTTACATAAGTGCTTTACATATTTGATTTCATTTGGTCTGTACAACATCTCCATTGTTTATATGATATGTGGTAAAGAAACATGAAGTGTTTGTTACAAGGAACTTCATATTAAAATGCAAGTTCCTTAAGAGTAGGGATGGGCGGGGGGAAGGAAGGGGAAGTTAGGTAGTTCAGTGAATTGAGAGCCAGGCTGAGATAGGAGTTCTAGTTTCAAATTTGACCTCAGACACTTCTTGGTATGTGACCCTGGGCAAGTGACTTAACCTCAATGGCCTGGTGCTTGTTCTTCTGCCTTGGAACCAATATACAATACTGATGGAAGCTAAGGGTTTAAAAAAAGTAGGGATGATTTTATTTTTGAATTTTGTATCCCCCTTATCTAGCCTGTGTACTTAGCAAATGATTATTGAGTGATGCTTAATATAAATATTTTGCCAATTTTCAGGTATTTATTGACAATTATTGTTTGTGGATTAAGATTTCCTTTCTTTTTTATTTCTTCATTATCCTTCCAACTTTTCAAGGCTCAAAAAGTGAGGTTATTGCTGAGTTAGAAAGATAAAATAAAATTGTTTTTCAATTTTTCTAGCTCTTGTAAAAGATATAATGTAGAAGACCACTAAAAGTATTGACTAATATGAACTTTCTGGATTATTTATGGATGTTAGTGATCAATGTCCCTAAGTATGGATTAAAAAGCTGACCATATAACTCTTACCTTCTATCCTAGAATATTTTGATAGCCTATACGAATTCTTGGAAGAAAATATTTATGTGAGCCTTTAAATGATCATCTGCTAAAGATGAGTCAATGTTTTAAGTGAGTAATAAAAAATGTTAATCTTTCAGCATTCTTTTTGGTCTTGGAAGTAGGCCATGCTGAACAAAATTATTTTAAGCCTTTTAAACTTTTAAATTTGTTTGCAAGACTAGATAAATCTAATTGTTAAGTTTTTGAAATAAAAATGAAATCTTTATAGCTATTTGTTGTTTTCTTAATAAATTATTTATGTTAGAGTAATGTATCTCACTACAACAGTAAAAAGTTCCTCTCTCAGGCATGTAAATTGGATAGCCTACTTAGATTAAGAAATAGGCTCAGAGCTGTTTAATAGTTAGAAATTATTTTTGCTTTTAGACTTTACTATAAGCTGATCACTTTTTCTTTTCTTTTTTTTTTTTTTAAACCCTTGTACTTCGGTGTATTGTCTCATAGGTGGAAGATTGGTAAGGGTGGGCAATGGGGGTCAAGTGACTTGCCCAGGGTCACACAGCTGGGAAGTGGCTGAGGCCGGGTTTGAACCTAGGACCCCCTGTCTCTAGGCCTGACTCTCACTCCACTGAGCTACCCAGCTGCTCACCCCCCCATATTATTAATTAACAGAGCAAAGAGCAAATTGTGCAAAGAGCATAGACTTATTTAAAATATTTAAATTATACTTATTTAAATTTCAGCAGCATATGACTTGAGAAAGATCATAGAGTTACTCCTAACTATCATCTGGAAGTGGAATCATAATTCTTCCCTTTAGCTCTATCAGGATGACAGTTAAAAGTCTCTTTCTTAGGATATCTTCTGCCCAGAATAAAAGTTAAATTCTTTTTAGTTCCTTCAGATTCTTTCTCCTTGATAATTAACACAGTTTTTTTTTTTCAGGACAAAGTTCTCTTAGTAAATTTTTCTCTGTGCTTCTCACAATCTATCACTCATAACAGTTAATTTTCTAGATGATAGATAAATTTCCTCTTCCCAAGATCCTCTTTCTTCTGAATAATACAGTAACTATTCATAGTCACTGTGGGAGGAACAGTTGAAGCTAGGGTTATATTAGTAACAGCAACAACAATAATAAGCATATTCTTTTTAGCCAAGTGGCCTCACAAATCATCTTTGCTAGTTAGTAAGTAGAGCTCACAAAGCTGGTTGACTCCTACAACTGGTGATCCCTTTGTGTTGTTAATTTCCAGTAGTAAGTCAGTTGGCTAGCAGCCTTTGGGTGGGAGGGAGTCACAATCTAAAAGGCATTTTAAGGAAATATTTTCTACAGTTGATTTTCCTCCAGTTTTGCCTCTCTATGCCATCTGTTTATAAAACAGAACTCTGCTATTCTTAATTCTTTTGACATGCTCATGTTGAAAAATAAATCAGTTGATATAATCTCGTCACTGTTTTTAAGGGATAGAGGCATAAACATGTTGTTTTGCCTTTGAATGATAGTATAAGTTGGGTAACAATTGTTCAGGTGAGTGAAATGGAGTGAGATAATGGCTATTTTGTGTTGGTAGGCTAAGATCAGAAAAATTAACAATGAAATAATCTATTGATTTACTGATTGCTGACAGACAGCAGCTGCCAGAAAAGCAAAAACTATATTTCCTTAGCTCCTCCCATAATAAAGAGATAATAAATTATATAAGTTTTATGAGAAAAAGCTGTTTGGAAAGAGGCAAATAAGTTCCACTAATAATAATGATAACTCACATCTACATAGTGCTTTAAAGTTAATGAAAGCACTTTTTTGCCCAATAATCCAATAAGATAGATAATATAAATTGCATCTCTATTTTATAGATGACCATGTCACCACTGCCCCTACTCCCCCCAATAAACTCCAATGATACCCTGCTACCTTGAGGATCAAATACAAAATCTTCTATTTGGAATCCAAGGCCCTTTATAACCTAGTACCCTTCTATCTTTCTAGTCTTCAAGAAACTAGGGCCTTCATTGGAAGTAGGACTTTGGTGGAGAAATATGCTCAAATATAAACTTTAGAAAAATTCTATTTTTGCCTTTTTACTAATCAGTTATTTACTCTAAATTGATGAATAAAGTAAACTATATTTAAAAGCTGAAATCCTTATAAATAATGTATAAGTTAATTATTTGTTGAGCTTTTTAATGCAATATTGCCCAATTCAAGTAATCATGTGGGTAATGAGAAGAAAAAAAAGATCATTTTCCCTTCCCTTCTCTTCCTTTTTTTCTCTATTCCTCCCCATCTTCCTTCCTCTTTTCCTCTTTCTTCTTTATGTCTCTCTCCAGTTTAAATTTATTGGAATTCTTTTCCTAAGTAGAGAATGAAGTACTTTACATATCATTTTTAAGACACTCTAAGAGAAAAATGCAATTTTGTATTAAAATGCCAAAATCACTTAAAGATTGCCATATAAGGATACCTTGAGCTGCACTGCAGAGTTAGCCAATGAAATATTTGAAAACACAAAGCAATTTTCTTAATTAAAAAATAGAATTTGTAGTTAGTTTATTAAAAGTACATGAAATGTGAAAGCCTGTAGGAAAATGATTTAGATTTTGGAACCCTTGCCTACTCCTTAATGATTTTGTATTTTTTCTTCTTGAAACAGGTCAATGAATTTATGAAAGTCCAGCTGATTAGATAGTGTTCTATTCATTCATTATGAAGAGTCATTGGATATTAGGATAGGAAGAGATATTAACACATTGAGTCAATGCTTTTGCCAAAGTCTTTGCTTTCTCCATTCCCTGGTTGCCATTATCTATAAATTTAATGAGCAGGAGCTCATTTATTATTGTATATTATTGATAAAAAAAAAAGTTAAACACTACTGGACCAAGGAATAACTATTCATCTTCCAGGCTAATTCTTAAATTCACTATCAAAAACTATTCATTGAGGGGCAGCTGGTTAGCTCAGTGGATTGAGAGCCAGGCCTAGAGACAGGAGGTCCTAGGTTCAAATCCGGCCTCAGACACTTCCCAGCTGTGTGACCCTGGGCAAGTCACTTGACCCCCATTGCCTACCCTTACCAATCTTCCACCTATAAGTCAATACACAGAAGTTAAGGGTTTAAAATAAAACAAACAAACAAACAAAAAACTATTCATTGAATACAAAACCCATGTCCAGGTATATACCTACCATTATTGTTTTCCAGACCAGAAACTATTAACCTAGTGTCCATAACTTTTAAAAAGTTATGATGGTCGGGGGGCAGCTGGGTAGCTCAGTGGATTGAGAGTCAGGCCTAGAGATGGGAGGTCCTAGGTTCAAATTTGGCCTCAGACACTTCCCAGCTGTGTGACCCTGGGCAAGTCACTTGACCCCCCATTGCCTATCCTTACCACTCTTCTGCCTTGGAGCCAATACACAGTTTTGACTCCAAGACAGAAGGTAAGGGTTTAAAAAAAAAGTTATGATGGCTATATTTCAATATAACTGAGTTCATTTGTAATCTTATGTATTTCATTTTATGCCTTGAAAAAGTAATATTCTTTGAGGGAGTCCATCAGCTTCACATAGTAAAGGAGACAATGACATAAAAAAAGGTCTAAACTGTTTCCCTGATTTATTAGTAAGCTAGCTATATAAGGAGCCAAACATCCTGAAATAAGATAAACTATATCTATTACGTCTCAGTTTATTAGAACTTTTCCTCTTTGTTAAAGGAGATTACAGTATTCTGATGAGGATTTGTTCGTTAGCAGCACCCTTTTCCTGTTTCCTCCAAGGTGTTTGCATTTAATTATGCCACAAGTACTGTAAATCTCTGACTTTAAAATAAGTTGATATTATGATGAATCCTTCAAGAATGAAGAATCCAACCTTTCCTATTATCATCACAGAAATAGAGAATCTCAGGAGTCAGGCCAACTTATCCTACCTGAATCCTAGTTATGGAGTGCAAAACTGAAAATTGAACACAGCCTTTGTTTCCCAACCTTTAATGAGGAAAATGCCAATAGCTCTAGTCAGCATATATGTGGATCTGAAAAAGATATGGAGTTTATAGCCCAATTTGAGAGTTCAAAGCAATGAATACCGGTAGCAAAAAAAATTGCTAAAATAAATCATGTGCCTGATGATAAACTATAATTTTGTCCACTTTTAATGCCACTTAAACAATTTCTTATACTTTGTTTCTCTTTACACTTGAAGTGGACAGCTGAGATTATTTTATGACAGTAACAAAAATGATTTTTTTATCTTTGCAAGGGAGGAAGAGACCTTTCTTCAGTTTGAAGTCAGGTAGTAGTGGGTACCTGAAGAATTATATCATTTGTCCCCCTAATTTGGTTTAGAGGGGACAATACGTTCAGAACAAGGTCCATTCCTGGCCCTTAAAGTACAGAAGATAAATCTTAGGTTATATGTAGGAGTTGACTCTTCTCCACAAAATGCTACTTGACGGGGGCAGCTGGGTAGCTCAGTGGAGTGAGAGTCAGGCCTAGAGACAGGAGGTCCTAGGTTCAAACCCGGCCTCAGCCACTTCCCAGCTGTGTGACCCTGGGCAAGTCACTTGACCCCCATTGCCCACCCTTACCACTCTTCCACCTATTGAGACAATACACTGAAGTATAAGGGTTTAAAAAAAAATTAAAAAAAAAAAGATAGACAAAATGCTACTTGATCAGAAGACTATTATAGTGAATTGCAAATAAATCTATTTATTTAGCAAACAGAAATGGGAGAAATAATTCAGATTAGAATATGCCAAGAAATGCACAGAGTGAATGAGCTCATTTCAGTTATGTCCTTCTCTTTGTGACCCTATCTGGGAGTTTCTTGACAAAGATAGAGGAATGGTTTGCCATTTCTTCCTTCAGCTCATTTTACAGATCAGGAAACTGAGGTAAAACAGGTTTAAGTGACTTGCCTAGTGTCACACAGTTAGAAGTGTCTGAGGCTAGATTTGAACTCAGGAAGATTAGTGTTCCTGACTTCAGGATGGGCATTCTTAGCCACTGTGAATATTTGAGCTCAAAGCAAGAGAGAGAGGGGTCCAGATCTCACCTGAGGGAAAATTCCCCAAGGTTTCTTGGGAGACCAGTTGGAAATCAAAGACATGCTGAGGATGTGGCTTCCCCTATATATGCACCATTTCCGAAAGTCTTTCTCCCCTCCCTGAAGAGAATCTGGTACCATACACGTTCTCTCAAAGGAAAAAAAAGTTTCCATTTTCCAAAGCTCCCATACCAGCTACTCCCTTCACATAGCCAGGCACTGTTGTGTCAGCATTCTTCCCAACAATTAGAAGAGCCTCTTGCAAAATATCCCAGCCTTGGCTAGAAACCTAGATTACATTATGATCCCATGACTACCACCTAGTTCAAAATAGGCTGTGACGAGGGTCAATTTTTACCTCGGGAATAGTGAACTCTAATTCTATTGGGCTTGGACCTCTATGTGTAGAACTGAGTACAAAGTAATAGAAGCCCAAAAAGTACCATGAAACTTGGAAAAGAATAACGTTGCACTATGACAACTTAGAAATTACATCTGAAAGGAACGGGCAGAGACATTTGAGGATGTGCCTTTTAAAACAAAAGATAACATGTCAGCAAGCATTTATTAAGTGCAAACTAATTTTCAAGCACTGTGCTAAGTGCTAAGGATACAAGAAAGGTAAAAACAGTTCCTGACTTCAAGAAACTTGCATATTAATAGAGAAGATGTCATGTAAATGAATAGGTCTATTTAAAAAAATACATACAAAGCAGATGGACCTTTTGCTGGTGACATCTGAGTTGAGTCCTGAAGGAAGGCAAAGAATATAAAATGAAAAGGTGAGGAGCAAGAGCATTCCAGGAATGGGAAGATAGCTAGTGCAGAGGCCCAGAGATTTTAGCTGGAGCATCTTGTGTTAGGGACAGTAGAGGTGCCAATAGTTCTGTATCAGAGTGTGTGAATTTGAGCAGTGTGAGGAAAACCCAGAGAAGAGATATTATTTAAAAAGAGAAGGTGATCAAGTGGGTCAAAAGCTGCAATAAATAAAAGAGAATGTATGAGAAAAGGACATTAGATTTGACAGTTAAGAGATCATTGTAAACTTTGGAGGGAGTAGTTCACTTGAAATGATGAGGTTGGAAGATAGATTTCAGAGGATTTACAAAAAGAACAAGAAGAGAGAAGTGAGGGGATGAGTTATAGATAGCTTTTGCAAGGAGTTTAGCTGAGAAGGGTAGGATAGGATCAAATAATGTTCTTTTCTTAAGGTTGAATGGGATGAAGATATTTGAAGATATCAGGGAAAGAGCCATTAGACAGGGATAGATTGAAAATTAGAGATGGAATGAGAATGATAGTGAGTGAAATCTGCTGGGGAAGACTGGATAGTATAGGATCTATGTTATATGTTGATGGGTTGGCCTTGGCAAGAAGTGCCACCTTTTCACTAGAGAACAAAGTGAAGGAGGAGACAATGGGGAATGATGTCAGAAGAATGCAAAACTTCAATCTTTCTAGTAACATCTGAGCTAAGTCCTTAGTGTAATTGGAAGGGGATAGTAGGATTATGTCATGGGAAGCATGAGGAAACATGAAAAAGTTAAGAACAGCCACTCTCCTTGAGGGGGACAGAGGAATGGATTAGAGAGGAGCACAAGAATTGTCTTGCTGTAGTTAAGATTCATTTGAAATTAGTTAATATGAATTTGGAATGGATTTAATCAGTATGGTTTCATGGCTTCCTCTACATTCATTCAGCAGAGCATGAATAGGATTAGAGTATGCTGACAGTTCAAATAATTCAGAGTTAGAAATGGGCAATAGGCCTGGGGACAAGAGAATTGAAAGTTGGCCTGCTCAAGATTTAGGAGGGAGGAGAGTGAATACCCTGCAGGGGGAATGGCCTGGTAATATAATGAGGGGTGAGGGGATTAGAGCTCAGTAACAATGAAGAGCCAAAGTTAGAAAGAGATGGATTTTAATCAGATAAAGGAACTTCGGAGTTCATGAGCATTGAACATTTGTGGGCTGATGGCAAGATAAATTGACCATGGGCATCAATTGCCCTTGTACAGATAAACGACAAATTCTGAATTATTTTCTGAGGACATTCTCTTGTAATTTAAAATTTTAATATAGAAAAGCTAATACTGTAAATTTAGATTGCATATCTAAAAATAATTTTTTTCCCTTTTTGTCTTGTTTGACATTTGTAAATTGTTTTGAACGTATCCTCCAAGAAAAGGTTTGGAGCTTTCCAACCAACAGATTTCCTGCTTGATTTTAAAGAGTAAATCTTAGTAGTTCAGGATAGTCTTTACTCCACAGCAGTGACTGACCACAGAGAGTCTGAGAATGCTGATTTTTAAGTTAGCCAGCCTTTTATATTTACTAAATGCTTCATGTAGAATGTTCACCTAGAATTTTTTATTCAAAACTGTTTTTTGAAATATAAAGGAATTACTAGATTCTAGAATGATCCTGGTCTTTTGTTCCCACTTACTCAAATCCATGAATCTCTTCTTACTAAGATGGGGGTAAAGATGAGTGAAAATCAATTTTTTTAGAAGACCAGACATACTTTTCAATAATAACAATATTGATGATGGTAATATTTCTATTCCTGTGTCTCCTTATGGTTTGGAGGGGACCTTGGGTTCTTGAAGACCATAACTTCAAGTGTAAGAACATAAGAATAGGCTCTATTGAGCTTGAATAGCTTGCATTTTGGTCCCAGTGACATGTTGCCCTTCTGGGACTAGCAGAGAAAAGAACAGAAAGGTTCAGATTCCTAACACAGTGCCTGGAACATGTTGATTGACTGGATAGAAGGGTTCACCCTGGAGGCTAAGGGTGATAGACAAGATAGGGGTTGATTTGACAGGCTGTGTGGTTTAGATTTTATCCTGTAGGTAGCAGGGTGTCATTGAATATTCTTGAGAAGTAAAGGGGCTTAATAGGTTTAGAGTATTAGGAAAAATAATTTGACATTAGTGTAAAGGGTGAATCAGAGTGATCACATACCAAAGCCAGTTAGTTATTAGGCATTTATTAAGTATCTCCTATGTACCAGATACTGTGGTATGTGCTGAGGATACAAAAAGAAGCAAATGACAGCCTTTTCTCTAAAGCAGTGATTCCCAAAGTGGGTGCCACCGTGCCCTGGTGGGTGCTGCAGCATCACTGATCCAAGACTTTTCCAGGATTGTAGTAGACAGTGAAATGGTTGCTTTTTGAAGGAGAAATATCCATTTTAATGTTGGCAGAAAACTAAAGTCTGTTAAGGAGTCCACAGTAGACCCAAGAGGAAAAAAAAAATCTATCTTCTTCATAAGATGCTGATAACTTAGTAGAGAGAATAGATACTACTGACAGGAAAGCAAGTAGTTATATTCTTAATACTTTACAATTGCTCTCAGTGAACAAATTCAGTTGATGAGCACCATGAATAATATTCACCAAACAAGGACAATGTGTGTGTGGGAGTGGGGAGTGACCATGAATGACAAAATAGCTCATAATAAGCCAAAAGGAACACATGATAAAATTCCTTTCAAATACTATACTTGAAATACTCTAGAGAAAGAACTAATGAAGTCTGAAGGCAGATTGAAGCATACTAGTTTTTGCTTTATTTTCTTTGTGGGTTTTTTTTTAATATGTATCTTCTACAACCTGACTAGTATGGAAATATGTTTTGCATGATTTCACATGTATAACCTATAACAAATTGTTTACTGTCTCAGGGAAGGGGGAAGGGAGAAAAGGAGAGAATTTGGAACTCAACATTTTATAAAACTAATGTTAAAAATTGACTACTTACAATTGAGAAAAAAACTATTGAAATTAAAAATAGAATTCCTTTTAAATTCAAGGACATAGGTGGGTTTCACTGTGGAGATATTCCTTGGTACTCATTGCTTTTTATTTTCTTTTTTCTGCAAGAGATAGATATGCTTATCTTCTCCATGGTGTTGGTTCAGAGTGTGACTTTCTTTTTGGTCACTGCCCTTTCCTCTGACTCCTATCTTCTCAGTTGGAGAGAGGCTGGAGATTTAATCAGCTACATTCAATTACAATTAGATTGCTTTTAGCCTAAAGGCAATATGATGACTCTCAGGTCCACTTGGTGCCCTTTAGTTGCTATTTTATGGAGTTTCTATCTGGTAGAAAGTTATTAATAACATTATAATAGTTTCAGTTAGGAAAACTCCTAACATTCAATAGAGAATGTTAACTCTCTGGCCTAAATTAAATAGAATGTATTTTTTGCCCAACCATTTAAAAATATATGAAGCAAAATCAGGATATTTTTAGATAAAAAGAAATGAGAAATGACTAAAACGGTGTTTGTTACTGAACAGGCATGAGGAGGGGAAGTTGAAAAAAGTGTTGATCTTTTGGAACTTCCCTCTGTTCTTGAAAATGCGAACAGCCTTCATTTGACATTCTTCATGCAGACGGTATTCTTTTTGACCCTATTGTTTGTCCTTCAAAATGAATTTGGATTTGACTTGACCAAGATGTCTCTAATATACTACATAATTACTGGAAGAAATACCTTTTTTTTCAGTATTTGTAGAGTGATTTCTCCTCCCTCAAAAAAAAAAAAAAAAGATGAATCAAACTTTCAGGAAATTAAGCAACTCAAAGAAAATGCCAATGATAGTGTTTTGCTAATTCTATAAATATTTTTGTAAACTTGAATCAAACTAGAAATAATTTCAGCAATTTGAGAAATGGGCTGTCCTGCTGTTGTATTCATACAGATTGTATGTACTCTGTCTTGCCTAGTAATTACTCCCACGGTTTTTTCTCAGCTCTTTCTCCTCTTCTTTATACTAGGTGTAAGAATGTAATGAACTTTACATAAATACTTCCTTTCTGAAAGGCCACAGAAATCAGTTGCCAAAAAGTTAAGTAATGAAAATTGTAAGGAACCTGGCAGCTTTCTTTTTACTTGAACAACGGTTCCCTTCTTGAATCTAGGAAAATCTTTTGATGTATTACATGGAATCTAGTTTATCAGATTCCTTGTTTGATAGGCAATTTTTTTGAAGTCTTAGAAATTAAAGAGTCAGAATGGATCATCAATCTACTGCAAGGAACTTCAGAGACAATATGGTACCACTTCCTCATTTGATAGATAAGACTCTGGGAGGTAAAATCGTTAGCCAGATCACATAGCTAGTAAACAAAGGCCACATTTGAACTCAATACACTTTCCTTTTTTATCAGGGAATTTTTTAGAGATCTTAAGGCCTTTCTAATTTTACAGCCAAGGAAGCAGCCTGAAAAGTTAGTGACTTGTTCAGGGTCTTGAAGCTAGTTAGAGACAGAACTGCTCAGTAAAACCAAAAACTAGGGCTGGGCAGATAGGACTTTGTCCCAAGGCTCCAAATCTAAGGGGTATTTGACTGCACTTGAAGTTTTCAGCACTTAGACACAACAGAGCTTAGCTTCTAGTTAGCAAAAATAACTAAAATAGGAAGCAACTTTTTAACAGGTTGTAAGTAAGCTCTTCTCTCCCCCTCCTCATTCTAAGTTTATGCTCTACTTCTTCAGCTATGCTTCATATTGCCTGTTCCAGTTGTAAAAATTTTTAGTTATAACTTTGACTGTACCTATAGTCTTCTGACGCTCAGTGTTATTTCTTGACATAAAGAACTTGTTCACCAATAAATTTATTTTGCAGTTGTTTAAAAATGTGACCTTTTATCATTTCCCCCTATTTTTGTTATAGTATATGGTCAAGATGACCTTTAAAGCCATTTCTAGCTGTAAGATAACTAAGCCTCTGCTTTAAAGTGGCATTATAACAAGTGCCTAGAACAGAGGTCGGCAACCTTTTTGGCTGTGAGAGTCATAAACGCCACATTTTTTTAAATGTAATTTCGTGAGAGCTGTACAGTGCTCACAGTGCGTGCTTCTGTAACAGCGCCTGAAAAAAACCTGACTTTATGGCTCCTGCAGAAAGAGCCATATCTGGCCCTCAAAAAAGCCAGATATGGCTCAAGAGCCATATGTTGCCGACCCCTGGCCTAGAAGCTTGATTTGTAATATAGTCATGAAGAATGAAATTTTTCACATCAGGGGGAAAAATGCAAAAGTGATAAACATTGATAAAATTATAATGCATTGAATTCTTCTGTACATCTTTGCTTATTTGGAGAGTACTTGTTCTGCTTTCCCTTTTCTGTTACCTGCCTTTTGCTTCCATTCATTTTATAGTTCTCTTTACACTGTTAGTCTGCTCTTCAGATATTTTCCTGACCCCATTCCTCTTTAGTTTTCTCTTTTTCACTCTTGAAAGTAACATGCTTCTTCCAAAATCTAGGAGAAAGTTTTGTTAAGCAAAATTTGTTTTTAGTATTTAACAAAAGGGTTATGTAATCTGTGTTTTTACTTTAAAAAGCTAATTTGCTATCATTAATAACAAGAAAAACAGTAGTGATAACTAATTTATATCATACTTTTGTTTGGACTCTATATTACTAATATATATATATATATATATTTTAAACCGTTAGAATAAATATTGTGTATTGGTTCCAAGGCAGAGGAATGGTAAGGGCTAGGCAATGGGGATTAAGTGACTTGTCCAGGGTCAAACAGCTAGGAAGTATCTGAGGTCAAATTTGAACCCAGGATCTATCATCTCTATTCCTGGCTCTCAATTCACTGAGCCGCCCAGCTGCCCCTACTGATATCTTGTAAACAATATAAGCTTACTCCAAGATCCTGAAGTGTCTTTTAATTAGGATAAATTTATTTTGGATTATTAAACACCTATGATAAATTATAATATAGTGTGCCTGGTATATTTTATTATAACCAGCTTCTTAGAAAACTGACTATTCATGTAAGATAATAGATTCAGTACCATGCATTTCACTTATATGTCAGAGATTATTTTATAATCATGATGTTATAGAATATATAGAATATTTGAATAATCACAGCATCTCTATTCCTCTATTTGGTGCACCGCTGTCTTCCCAGTCACCTGCATTTGCAGTCTCAAAGCCATCTTTGACTTCTTTCCCTCTTTCAGCCCCAATATTCAACCAGTTGTTTTGAATCTGTCACTTTTACTTCATTCACAAACCTCCCCCTCCTCCCCCCCACTAACCAATCAGGTAACTCATCATCTAAACTACTGAAGTAGCCTTGTAAATGGTTTTCCTATTTGTAGTTTTCCCCTTCTCAATTCCATTCCCCACATAACTTTTAAAATAATCTTCCTCAAACATTTCTGATTACTACACTCTCTTGCTCCAAGGTTCCTCATGGCTCCCTGTTGTCTTAGTATAAACTGCAACTTCAGGCTAAGCTTTCCAGATTTCTTTTGCATTACTTCCCTTCACATATCCTGTATCCCAATTAAACTGGCCTACTGGCAACTCTACCATTTCCTATGGAATGCCATCCTGATCGTTCTAGTTGTTCATGTTTTCTCCTCAGATTATTTTATATTTGTTTATGTGTTTACATGTTATATCCTCTAGTAGACAAACTCTTTAAGAGCTAGGCCTGTTGGGGCAGCTAGGTGGTCAATGGTTTGGAGAGCCAGGCCTAGAGCTGGGAGATCTTGGGTTCGAAGCTGATCTTGAACACTTCTGAGCTGTGTAGCCAATTACCTAGCCTTTACCACTCCTTTTGCTTTGGAACTAATACTTAGTATTGATTCTAAGATAGAAAGTGATGGTTAACAAGAAAAGAAAAGAAAGAAAAGCTAGGCCCAATTTTTTTCTTTTTTTGTCTTCGTATCACTTAGCACCTAACACAGGTGCCTTGTGTGTAGAAGGTGTTTAATTTGTGTGTATTGAATAGAATTCCTATTTCTAAATCATGTCAGATAATAGGGGGTTTATTTCATTATGATTTTAGAAACACTTCCAATATCTTGTAGACTTTTGCCAGTGATAATCTGCAACATACAAATACCATGTGAGAAAAAGTGGAGATCCTGTCTTTAAATGGCACTTTTACCCTGTGGGAAGACCAGTAAGGACTTGGTGATGAGTCTACGGTTTGACTTTTCAAAATGAATTTTCTTCTTTTGAACTTACTTTTAAAATAATGCTTAAGAGGGTAGCCATGTACTTTAGTGGATTGAAAGGAGGTCCTGGATTTGAATCTGGCCTCAGACACTTCCTACCTGTGTGACTCTGTGTGACTTATTGTCTACCCTTTACCACTCTTCTGCCTTGGAACCAATACATAATTTTGATTCTAAAATGGAAGGTAAGGGTTTAAAAATAATGTTTAAAAACCTGCTTATTGTATATATAGCAAATACTTCTTTAAACTGATATAATTTTAAAAAATTATGTGTAATTCATAGCAAATGATATTTTCTTGCCAAACTCATCTTTGTTATCTATTCTTTAACAACAGCAAAACAGATATCCTCAACCCAGTTAGTTCATAACCTCCTCCTCCTGTCCTAATTCTTTGTGACTTGAATTGAAATTTTTGTTGTAGTATTAATCTTGTGAAAAGCTCAAGCTGAATAAAAGGAGCCTGAGAAAAATGTAATAGCAGCTGCTAAAAGCGATAGAACGAGACAGTGTGAAGGCTGATCTTTCTGACCTTTATCTGAAAAACCGGTACTCTCACTTAGGAGAAAATGTCTCCCAACTGAGATATCTAAATATGCGGTCAATTAAAAAAGGCACAACTCCTTACGTTCTGTTTTAGAGTCAATACTACATAATAGTATTCTGAGGCAGGAGAGCAGTAAAGGCTGGACAATGGGGGTTAAATGCCTTGCTCATGAGCATTTTTTGATCTGCTCTAGAAAACTTTGAATTATTCAGTTTCTGATTATCCAGTTTATGAATTATGTGGAACCCTGTCTTCTTTTGTCTTTCTTTTTTGCTGCTCATCTTTGGAACATTTCACTCATAGATTCATATATTAATAGAGCTTGAAAGGACTTTAAAGATGAATCCAACTGCTTTGTTTTTCACAAGAAGAAATTGAGGCCAAATAAAGATTATGTTTTGCCTAGTGTGGTTAATAGCAGAATGGAACTCAAACTTGTGTCTCTAGACTGTCACTTTTCATTAGTAGATTTCCCAGAGACTTGAAGGAAGGAAAAGCAAACAAAACTTAAATCAGTCATCTTTGGCACTTGCTTAGCAGCACTGATAACATTTTTGTAATTCAAGGTTTGGGGGTTATCTGTCACTTTCCTGTATCCATACCCTCCCTTCTCACTAGTACTATAGATAATTGAGTATGATTATGCATATAATTATACAGTATAATTACTATGATTTAGATATTCAGTTATACTTAATTAACTCGAATTCAGGTCTTAATTTAAGATAAGTATATATAATGCAGAATTTACAGTGCTTTGTTTCCAGCGAAGAGAAGTGTTTTGAAAGGAAACAGCTGACTTCTGCACTTGCTGGATGAATTATGAACTTAAGCTTTTGTTCTTTTAGAACATGACATGTGAACTATCAGAAACACTGAGGCATAGTGGACAAATTGCTGGGCTTAAGACTAATGAAGCCTAGAATGAAGCAGCAAGATGGTGAAGTGCTGAAAGTCAGGAAAATCTGAGTTTGAATCTTGCTTCAGACATTAAAGAATTGTGTGACCCTGGGCAAGTCATTTGACCTCTCTCTGTGTCAGTTTTCCAATCTATTATATAAGGATAATAAATTTTTTTAATTTTAATTTTTTAAATTTTAATAAGACTTTTTTGTAAGGATTAAATAATATAACATGTGCAAAGCATTTTGCAAACCTTGAAGTACTAAATAAATGTTAGATATTATTCTTATTACATAAGATAAGAAACAAAATAATAGCATAAGCTTATTAATTTTGCTGAACTGGTTCAAAATTATAAAGTAGAAATTTGTTGAGTTCAGTCTATCATAGGATAGAATTATAGATCTAGAACAGGAAAGGATCTCAGGGGCCAGCTAGTCCAACCTTCTCATTTTACAGATGAGGAAATTGAGGCATGGGAAGGTCAACAGAGACGTAAGTTAGGAATTACGATTCCCTTTATTTGCTCTTCACCCCAATCAGATTTAGGGGACCAAAGCATGAAGTAGGTATTATTTCTTCTTCCCTACTCTTAAAATAAATAAAAATTTACTAGGCAAGCAAGGAACATGATTATTGTTACTCAAGTGAAGAGACTACTCCTAACAGATGGAATGAACTGAGCTGAGGTTAGCTTTTTGCTGCTTTCAATGTTGCCTCTGGCTTGGCTGTTCTATTTGCACCTGTCTAGTTATTCCTCTGCTGTGAAACTCCACCAGCCACCCCAGACCATATCTAGCATGCTGAAAATAGTCCCCTTCACTCATGAAAAAAAGTAGAAGAGTTGGACCAATAGCTGACCTTTCTGAGAGAGAATGGAACTTAAATAGTCTGAAAGTAAAAGGCGATATACTAGAGACAGTTCCAAAAGAATCTTAATCTTTTTAAAAATATTTCTATGAAACTAATCTCTCTCTCTCTCATCTTTCTCCTCTCTCTCCTCTCTCTCTTCTCTCTGTCTCCTCTCTCTCTCTCTCTCCTGTCTGTCTCTTCTCTCTCTTGTTTGTCTCCTCTCTCTGTCTGTCTCTCTGTCTGTCTCTGTCTCTGTGTCTCTGTCTCTGTCTCTGTCTCTGTCTCTGTCTCTCTGTGTCTGTGTCTGTGTCTGTCTGTCTGTCTGTCTGTCTGTCTGTCTGTCTGTCTGTCTGTNTCTGTGTCTGTGTCTGTCTGTCTGTCTGTCTGTCTGTCTGTCTGTCTGTCTGTCTGTCTCTCTCTCTCTCTCTCTCTCTCTCCCTCTCCTCCTCTCCTCTCCCCCTCTCTCCCATCCACCCTTAGGTAGAAAATCATGCTGGATTAGAATTATACCTGAGTAAACAAGAGTGTTGCTGGGACCTAAAACTGGCCTCAGTTCTAAGAAAGCAGGTGGTATGGATAGATATTCTACTCAGAGTAGCTGGTTTCAGAAGGTTCCTGCCACCCTGTGGTGTCTGCCGATTTATAGGCTTTAGGGAGGGCGGTCATGGTTTCAAATCTTCTTTCAGTATGCAAACTTGACTCTTTCATTTTGTGTCAGGAAGACTAGAGTTGAATCATTGTCTCAGATACTTATTAGCTGTGTGATCCTGGGCAACCAAGTCAGTCAGGCAGTCAGCTAGCTTTTATCAAGGACCTGTCATGGGCCAGGCACCATGAAGTATTATAAAAGCAAAAAACAATCACTGCCCTTCCTGATTTCACAGTTTAATGGCAGCTCTTATGGAGTTCACTGTCTAAGTCATTAACCTCTCCATGTCAGTTTCATTGTGTAAAATGGGTGTAATAATAGCATTTATTTCACAAGGCTATTGTGAGCATCAAATGATAATAAACAATAATGTGTGTATGGTGCTCTGCAAAATGTAAAGTGTTATATAGATGTGAGTTATTATGATTACTATTATCTAAATGTGATATAACAAGACTAAACATTTATAGTGTTTGATAGTGATAGAATGTGGGTAGTGTCTCAAATGATAGTATGTTCTTTGGGGATGTCATTATTTCTTAATCTTTTGTGGTAACATGTTATTTTTAAATATAGAATTTCATATGGGACTTTCACTGTAACTATGTAAAGGTAAATGAAGAAGGCATGGCATAATTTTTCCAGATAATTTTTTACTCATTTATTTTAAATTCATATATCATTTACCTTGGTGAGGTCTCCAACTGCTTGCTTGAGATTGCTGCTTACATGATGTTAGTCTGCACAGCTAGATTAATATTATTACAGGCCATTTCTCTTTTGGCCAGGTGGAAGGTAAGGGACTAGGAACGCTGTAAAGAGATCCATCTCCTAGTCACTCTCATTTAGTTTATTCTAGTTAAAATATTTGGTGTTGGTGACAGGCCTGCTGACACTTTAAGTGTATGACTGTGTCACTATTGTTACCATTGTTGTTATCATAGTTAACATAATTGCTTACCTGTATTTTGGCCCTTGGGGTAGGAAAATTATGTTTGGGGTCTTCAGCTGAGAATCAGGAGTCTGCTTTCAAGTTAGCAGAAATTAGATAACTTACTATCCAAACAGAAGTGATCCAGCCTAAAATTTGCTGGACAAAGTTGAGAAAGGAAGCCTAATTTTAAAAAATGATTAAGAGCAATATACATACAAGATCAAAAACAGTCTGAAGGACTAACCAACAAAAGGTAATTTTAGCTATACAAATTTTAGGGTTTTGAAGCATCAGCAATCCAATAAAGTATGGTCCCTGCCCCAAGAGTTACTTCCTAAACATGGAATAGGAAGAGAGGGGGTTACATAATTTGTGTGGTTGCAAAAAAAATTTGACAGAACCCAAAAGAGGCTGAGTGGAAGGTGAAACTCTACACCACAATCTACCTTCCTTACCCAAGCAGTCTTAGAAAAAGTAAGGTGTGAACAGCACACTATTTAACTTTTTGACACCTTCTTAAAGGGAGCCAGTTCCCATGACTGCTTATTCCTAATATGATGATGTCTCTATAGATTCCTAGAATTTTTTTAACCAAAAATTTCACGTGACCCAATGATTAATTTTCAGACATCATAGCTTCTACTAATATTTTATTGTGATCACTTGTCTCTTTTTAAAATTTCATGTTAGATCAATTTTTACAGTTTCTCCAAACTCTATACTTGTCATTTCTTTCCAGATAATTTCTGATTTATATCTCCCTTCCTGGGGGGAGATTAATATAGATCTCCAAAACTACTTTTCCACAAAGAGCCACTGTCTATATTGGCTCTCCAAGAACAGAAGAAATTCCCATCTTCACTTAATCAAGCTACTTAGCCAGTGCCACAGGATTAGTGCAGTTGTGAACTTGTGGGTTATATAGGAGAGAATATTTCCATGAACCAACTGTTCATATGTGAGCACTTAAAATAACATTTGCTATAATTTTTTTTTACTTGGCATTTGCCCCTCATTTATTTCCTGGTGTTGTAGTTCAGCTATTGCTACCCTAAAATTTGTTTACATCAATATTTTCCTTTTATCCAGTTTACTAGAATTCTGCAATATTTAGTACATTTTAGAAGTAATTGGGCATTTATGAATGAGAATTCCTATGGAGCACTTTTAACATTGTAGTTACTTTTTTGTACCTAGAATGAAACTTTTGAAAGATAAGTTATAAAATATCAAGATGCTTATTTAAATTCTTTTGTGCTAAAGCTATAAAGTGATTTGGAATCTCTCTCTCTTCATCCTCTCTCTCTCTCTCTCTCTCTCTCTCTCTCTCTCTCTCTCTCTCTCTCTCTCTCTCTCTCTCTCCGTCCAGTTAGCTGTGCTTAAAACAGATTTCTGTGAGCTTTTACTTAGGAATATTCATTAAATATTCATTTAAAGGTGTTTATTTTCTTATTTCTTTGTTACAGTGGAATCCTTCACTTAACTTCTAGTTTTATGAATAGTGATTTACAGCGATTTCTTACTGAATTGGAAAAATCAAATTTCATCACTTAGATTCATTGCCTATCTACTGGTCATGATAGAAGTATGCAAGCATTTGAAAATTTTAATCTTGCTTATACTGTAGGCAAGGGGATTTTCTTATGAAAAAAATATAGTTATTTCCCTGTCCTCCCCCACCCCACCCCATTTTTGATAGTTACAACAGAAGAATTTGACCAAGTGTGAAGCTGTAAAGACAAAGACAAAGAAAGCTTATAGGATATCTTGGCCTTGTATTCTGGAAACAGTGCTTTAATTTGGAGTCTTCTAGACTCAAAAAGGATAAAGGCTAGCTTGCTTTTGTCAAAACTAAGAAGTTTTTTTTTTCTCATGCAGGAAACAAGAAGGATGTAAATGAGCTCCTCTGTTTTTTGTTAGTTTGCTTTTGTCATCTTTAGTTAGAATTTCATGAAAGAGATAGCTAGCTACATGTTTCCAGTTCCTAGAGCTGCTATTCTTTTATTTTCCCCTGTCATCACTGGGTACAAGGGCTTAAGAGAGGAGGACATAAACAAGGAAAATTCACTACTGTAACTATTAGAGGAATCATATAAGATAGTGAGAGTCAAAGGTGCCAGTCAAGCATTGTGACAAACATTGCAATTCACTGTACAAACAGGGAAACTGAGGTACCAAAGAGGTGAAATGCCTTGCCTAAAAGATTCGACCAGAAAGCTTAGATAGACTGGACCAGAATTTAATCATCAGAGTTTATACATAGTTGCCAATTCCTTGAGCCTTGTTATTTTGATTTATGACCTGAGGGAAGGTACCCATCTTCTCTATGTTTCAGTTTCTTAAAGATTATAATCATCTGATATATGGACACCTTAAGCACGTATGTTGAAGGTCAATTCTATATTGATAAATATATTTTCAAAATATCATTATCCTGAGGAGGCTTGGCTCCTTGATTATGTTATAGAAAAAGTTTTAATATTTTACCATTAAAACTGACCCCCCCTTTTAAACATTATACCTTTAATGTTCTATTTTTAAAGAAAATGCATTTGGTTAGGAATTCTGAACAGCATCACTATTTTTAGCAAAATATTTTTGTTTGATATTGAATAACCTTGACATTTGTTTACAAGGTGTCTGCAAATCATTGTCAAATGGGTTCTGTTACTTCAAGAAATTCAAGGAAACAAGTGACTTTTGTTGGATTTGTACTGATAAAAATGATTTATAGACTTTGTCTTCAATGTCCTAAGAGATGCTTGATGTTTCTTTCTCTCTCTCTCTCTCTCTCTCTCTCTCTCTCTCTCTCTCTCTCTCTCTCTCTCTTTCTCTCTCTCTCTCTCTTTCTTTTGCCTAACTTTTGTTATAATCATTTGAACTTTTATACTATAGATTTTTAATTTGTTTAACTTTGGTATTATTATAAGTTTGTACTATGACCACAAAGACATCCTTGTGTAATCTCAAATCTTTTAAAAAAATTTTATCTTTAGAATCAATTGTCAGTTGACATAGGAGGAAAAAAATCAGTTATAAAAATGGATATATCTCATAAACTTTTTTATTATACATGTTAAAAAGATTTAATCTTGAGGAAAATAATTTCTAGTGAAATCATTTTTTCCAAGAGAGTCACTTTAAAACAATTTAACAATTCACATTTTTATAGCGCTTTTAAGGTTTACAAAGTGCTATATAAATATGAAGTAAAAATAGCAATATATTTGAAATTAGGAATCCTTAATTCAAATTTTAACTGCCACTTAGAGAAATCAATTCGCCTCTCTATTCCTCATCTGTAAAATGGGGATAATAATATTCATCTCATAGCTCCACAGGGGCTTCTTATTATGGATCAAGTCAAATTCAAACTTCTTAGCTTGGCATTCAATATCTTCTGCCATCTGGTACTATCCTTCCTTTCTAGTCTTACCTCATCCACATACCTTATACTCAAAATCATGAAATATTGTTCTTGAAAGGGGCATTAGAGAGCATCTAGTCCAACCCTCTTATTTTACAACTGAAGTGGAGTCCCAGGGAAATGAAATAATTTGCCTTTGGTCACACACAGTCAGTAACCTGCAGAATCAGGACATGATCCCGGGTCTTCAGAGCCCAGGCCCTTTGTTCTTTCTATTACAGACAAAACTCATAAACATTAATCCACTTGATCCTTTCAGTTACCCTCTGAGGTAGTCAGTTCAACATGGTCCCTGCCTCCACAGAGCTGACAGTCTAGTAAGGGGTTATGACATACCCAAATTGAAATAACACATAAAGCACAGTTTGACACATATTACAATGATTCATGGAAGTACATTTTCTCATTCTATTCTCTGGTCCAGGAGTGCTTTCTTCCCCCACTACCTGATAAATTTCAAACTGTGCTTTATGGCCTAACTGGAACACCATCTTGCAGCAAAGTCTTCTTTTTGGTTTCTCTTTGGAGTTCACATAGCACTTTACTTCCATTCCCCTTAGGCAGTCATTATGTGTTATTTCAATTTGGAGGCAGGGACCATGTCATATTAACTTTGTATTACCCCTCAGAGCCTTTTACAATGCTCTGTTACACAGTGGGTAAATTTAATAAAGCCTTGTTGAGGTGGGCGTTCACCTTCTCTAGGGATATATAAAGTTACTTTTGAGTTATAGTAACAATTTAGAGATCTCTTCCCAGTGAGATAACTTGGCAGTAGCTATATAGTCAAGGAGTCCTCTTCTCTTGTAGGCATTTCTTCCAATGCCTCCTGACATGTAGTGCTGCCCTAGGGTTGAGGGCCAGTCCTCCAATATGGGGAGGTAGCTCAGGATCACTTCTCATCCCCTGCATTGGAATTATTTTCTTGAATTTGAAGGATTGTTCCTCATAGTGCATGAATAGAGAAACTGGTAAAGTTCTCCTAGGGCCTTTAAATTCTTGCATTAACAGCACAAATGGTTCTCCAAATGGGTGATTTAATGGCAAAGCATGAGTGTCATTAAGAATGTGCATGACTGATATCTAATAAGAAGTACAAAAACAGGAGAAACATAGACAGGTCAGTTTGGCTGAATCACAGAGTTTGGTGGGAGAGGGGAAGGGATTAATACTCAAAAAGGCTGAAAAGATAGGTTAGGACCTGGATTTTTAGGGCTTTAATAACTAAGCAGAATATTTTTTGCTTTATCCTGGAGATATTAGGAAGTCATTGGAGTTGGTTGATTAGGGAGAGTTACTTGGTCAGATCTATGCTTAAGGAAAATTAAAGATGATTTTGAGCTTGTGAATCTAAGAGACTGGAAAAGTTGGTGGTACTCTTTTTTTTTTTAAACCCTTGTACTTCGGTGTATTGTCTCATAGGTGGAAGATTGGTAAGGGTGGGCAATGGGGGTCAAGTGACTTGCCCAGGGTCACACAGGGAAGTGGCTGAGGCCGGGTTTGAACCTAGGACCTCCTGTCTCTAGGCCTGACTCTCACTCCACTGAGCTACCCAGCTGCTCCTGTTGGTGGTACTCTTAATGGAAATTGAGAAGTTTGGAAAGGATGTGGATTTTTGGAGAAAAGATAATGGATTTTGTTTTGGACATCAGTTTGAGATGCAGGTCCATCAGGCAATTGTTAATGGGGAGCTGAAGTTCAGACAAGAGAGTAGGACTGTATAAAGAGATGTAGGAGATATCTGCACACAAGATGATTTTTGAGCACTGGGTGAATCTAATAAACAATACAAGCTCCTCAAGAATAGAGATTGTTTCCTAGGAAGAGCTTATATAAATTCTTGTCTTCCCAACTTTCCTATTAGAGAAAGCAGTTGTCCAAAAAAAAAAAAGACCGAGGGGGTTTTGCTGGACTGCAAACTAAATATGAATTAGCAGTTTGGCATGGCAGCTGAAAAAGCTAATGTGATCTTGAGCTGAATTAAGAGAGGTACAACTTCACAACTTCCAGGAATAGGAGGTGACAGTTCCACTGTACTCTGCCTTTGTCAGACTTTATCTTGAGTATTGTGTTCAGTTCTGGGAACCATAGTTGAAGAAGGACATGGATAACCTGGAGCTTGTCCAGAATAGGGTGAGTGAATGATGAAATGTGAAGATCATTTTGTACTATCCATCTCTCATGTCTGAAAGATACTTTCTCCTTACTTAAGCTTCATAGGGGGAAAAGCTAGATGGATATAGTTCTGGGGCCTGGAGTCTGGAAGAGTCAGTTATCTTCCTGAATTCAAATTTGGCCTCAGACATTTACCAGCTTGATGACCTTGGGCAAATCACTTATCCCTGTTTGCCTTAGTTTCCTCATCTGTAAAATGAACTGGAAAAGGAAATGGCCAACTACTATAGTAGTTGCCAAGAAAACTTCAAGTGGAGTCACAAAGAGTCAGACATGACTGAACAACAACACACTTCATAGAATCCTTCTTCTCCTTCAAGGTGTAATTCAAGCTTCACTTTCTATATGAAACCTTTCCTGGTTCCCTCAAACTTGTGCCTTTCCTTTCAAACTACCTTGTATTTAACACTTTGCATTTATTCCCTTTATATTTATTCTATTCTATTTTTTAGCATTTAATTTAATTTAAGTTTTAATCATGCCACACATATTTAACTGGATCTTTGACCCTAGGCAATCACATATACTTGCTAAGCCTCAGTTTCCTTATCTCTAAAATGGGAATAATAACAGTATCTACCTCCCAGGGTTTTTGTGAGAATCAAATGAGAGAATATAAAGAAACACTTTTCAGATGTTAAAAAGTTATATAAATCCTAGCTATTATTATGATAAATTTGCTAATTAAATTAATTTACAGTGAGATATAGTATCATGTCTTATATACATATAATTATTTGCATACTGATTCTGAAGGAGAGTTCCCTGAGGGCAGAAACTATGCTGTGTTTTGCTTTTGTATTTCTATTACTTGGGAAAAGGGAATCTGTAATGTCTTCTTGATTTTTTTTTCCCCCAGAGTAGTATTTATTTAATATTGCTCTTCTGAAAATAAGGGGAGGAGAAGGGTGGGAGGGATGACATGAGGAAAGAAGAAAAGTTTTGGTACAGACCCTGAAGGGAGTTGTATAGGAAATCAATCAGAAAAGAGTAAGAAATGTGGCTTAGATCAGAGAGCATCCTACTAAGATGTTTTTAGGTCTTTCAGGCAGGCCTCAGGATGGAAATACCTATTCTTTACTTAAGCCCTACAATGCCTTTCCTCTCTCCCACCCTGTATACAAAAACTCTCCTGCCTAATCCCTCTTCCCACTCACATACATGTGCTCTCATTCCTGATGACTGTGAAGACCTGTTGATCTGCCCTTCTCATTGGATCATTATTGATTCTCAATCCTGGGTGAATTATAGCGATTTGATTGTCTTTACCTCTTACATCATAATACAATTGCATTCGGTCATCTCTCCTAATCATGGCATCAGTTTCTGAAGCCAACAAATAGACCTGGTATCCTATTATTCTGGAATGATGCTTACTTGCTTTGAAAACTGATTTCTTCCTTTTTTTTTCCTCTGATTTTTTTTCAAAGCAATATTTTAAAGCAAAATTTCAAAGCAGCATGACATAATGGAAGAAAATACATTGTTTGAAATCAGGAAGACCTGAACTAAATTCTCATCTCTTCCTCTTTCTAGTTGTGTGACCCTGAGCAAGCCATTTTAACTTCTATAAGAGTGTGTTAGACCTCATCTGTAAAATAAGGAGATTGGAATAGATGGATGGTTTCTAATGTATCTTCCAGCTTGAAATCCAGATCATGAAAGAGATACGGAGAAGTAGCCCTTAAGGCCAAGCCATGGGTTAGGCAGGAAAAAGAAGTGAAACTATGATGAAGATTTAGGAATAATGGCAATGGAATGAAGATAGATCTGAAAGGGACAGAGTAATATAAGAGTCTTGGAACCAGGCCTCCCAAATTCAGAAGAAGGGTTTCTAAATGGCGGTGAGTTTCTGGTCCAAATGGAGATGTTCCTCAGCCAGAGGGAGGAGTTCCTCAGCTCTTGATAGCTAAGGATTGATGCAGGGACTTGCTCTATCATTGTTGTTGACTTATATTCCTACCACTACCGACAGGAACTCTACTCCAGTGTTGCCTCCATCCTTGGCCACTATTAGGGCAACATGGTTCCTTGGAGCACAGAACTCTCTGATGCACATGGCCCTCTAGAGGGCTTACAGGTCATTCTGACTTTGCAGGTTGTCTTCAGGATACCAGAGTCCATATGTATCCAGTTGATTTCTCACTTTATTTTGCTTCCACTTTTTGCTTTCTTTTTTAAAGGCTGAGTCTAAGGGTATATATAGTCTAGGTGTATGAACTGTCTTTGAATCAGTGTTATCCAAATTTAGCGTTAACGAGACAAGTGGAATACCAATAGCCAAGTCTATAATTTTTCAAAAAGCTAATATTGCCAAAGGTTAATACTGTTTTAAGGAGAAATAAGAGGTGCTTAGGAAGGCTTCATCCAGTATCATCCTGGACATATCACATATTCAAAAGTTGCACAAGGTATTTTAGGACCAGTGAAGCTGCTTTTGTGTGTAGTTCAACTTTTTGATACATCAGCTGTTACTGAACACTATCTTTTTTTTTTTCTCTGCTGACCACTACTATCTTCCTAGTCAACATAGATGAGATTTCATCTTCTTAAGTAAGTCTTATCTTCCTTTTTGGGTGTATGTATATTGGGTTACTGATGTGTAAAATGTCGGTGCTCTTTTTTTATTTACTTTTTAGTTCTTGACTCCTACCTGCCTTCTCTTTGCAAATAAGTGTTCTGCTATCATGTGGAGTAACTATATTTTGACCATAAGTCTTGCATACTTTACTACCTACAAATCTATAGGCAAATCCCACTTATTACCATTTCACTTTTTGTTCCTCATCTCATTCAATACCAATTAATGAAAAACTAAGCTTTGGCTTAATGAAAAGATCGGGGCAGGGATCAGATTCTGATTTTGCAGTTGTACAACCTGTAGGACTTTATATATAACCCATTTAACCTTTCTGGGGTCAGTTTACAGTTTCATCTGAGGATTGGACAAGATGGACAAAGTCTTTCTAGTTCTAAATTCTGTGCTTCTCTTTTAGTTCTTTACCCTCCCATTTGATGATGATTTTAGCTGATGTAACAAAAGAAGGCAACAGTGAACGTCCAATTGTAACAAAGTACATGGCCAGGCAGGATGAACATGATCTCTAAGAAGAATGTAAATGCTTGTGTTATTCTTGTAATTTCCCATATAATATTGGTTTTCTCTGAAGCTCATTTAGTGCATCTATATGTTTGTGTGGTATATACACATACACCTGCAAAATGTCCTCTCAAAACAACAACTCTTAGAAATGTATTCATATATATTCATATATATTTTTGGACTGGACCTATGATTTCATTAGTATAGGGAACTCCCTGGTGAGGGAGCTTTTCAAATGCAAATCAGCACCAGCTCTGTAACTTTATAGTCTTTGATAGATGGTTGGGGTTTTGAGACTTAAGTGACTTGCCCAAGGCCACATTGACTGTATGTGTTGGAGGAAGGATTTGAATCTTCTGCTCAAGGCCTCTTTCCATAAATAGAATAGCTACGCATACCTACATAATGTGAGTTTGTCCCTCAGTATATCTCCAGAGGATTGAGCTGGTCTTGGAGACAAGAGGACCTAGGTTTAAGTTCTGCCTCTGACTATCTTTGGATAGTCAGGATAGTTGTACTTCCCATTTTCCAATTAGAAAGTTGTCTGGTCAAAAACTTCTCTGGGTCATTTGCTATGTTTGAAGGGCATTAACTCCTTGTGATTTAGCCTCTTTTAGGCCCTTAGGTAACCAGTAAGTAATATCAGTGTCTCTAGAGCCTTAACCCCCTGACCCAGTTAAATAATAAGAGATAGTTTCCTTGCCTTTTAGGGGGAGAAATACCCTGCTAACCTTATATATCAAAGACCTTCGTAGTTATTGTTCTGACCACATCCCACCCCTTAGTGGCAAGACCTCAAAGGTCTTCCAGAACACTCTTCACCACTTAAATGGCTTTAGGGACCTTACTGGACAATCCTAATGTGAGGTTGCAAGAAGGCTGGCCCAGGTAGCAATGAAAGAGAAAAAGAAACAAAACCAGAAAGATTGCAAAAAACCAAACCAAACCAAACCAAAACCAATGTAACAGTTGTCTGGAGTGACTGAATATGGAAGAGAATATAGACCAGAAATTCCAAGCTTTGCCATACCATTTTGGAAAGACTGATTTCTAAATGATTTGGTCCACATGGTGGATGATACCATTTTTTTTTTTTTTGTAATTCACAGTGGCTCCCTTGATGTAAACTTTGAATAGAAGCAGTACTAGGGACATCAGGGTCACAGATCAGATGGTTATACTTCTATCATGATTACAGGTTCTCATCATGTACAAATTTAGTATGCTAAATTTGGTCAAGATGAAAGCCAAAAGTTAATGACATCTTAAAAACTTTAATTGGGGGGCAGCTAGGGTGACTCAGTGGATTGAAAGTCAGGTCTAGAGAAGGGAGGACCTAGGTTCAAATCTGGCCTCAGACATTTCCTAGCTGTGTGGCAAGTCACTTAACCCCTATTGTCCAGCCCTTACCACTCTTTGGCCTTGGAACCAATACTTGATTTTAAGATGGAATGTAAGTGTTTAAAAAAGAAGCCTTTAAAATGTAACTCCTATAAATACTATAAATATTATTTAGTTATTTTTTTACTTTTAGATTAGTTTTTGCTTATTTAGTTTCAACTACATCTTCAAGCAATATTTGTTGTGTGTGTTTAGAGCATCATGCTGACTTTTGATTATTTTTTTTCCAACTTGAAAAAACTGGAAGAAAAGTATAGAAGTATGTTAGTACAGAATAAGCATGAAAGATTCTGAATAATCTGGTTTGTTTGGAATGTGAGGGGAATAGTATGAAATAAAACCAAGGAGGTAGTCTGGTACAGGATTGTGAAGAGCCTTGAATGCCAACAAAAAGACTTCCAGTTTTACGTACTAGACACTGATCAACCATCTGAGTAGTTTTATGCCAAGGAATAATTTTTGGATTTTAGAAGAAAAGAAGATTGTTTCTACAGCTAGTAAGAAGCGAATTGTTGAATCATCTGAAGAGACCAAATAATATGAGTTTGCAAGGTATGAAATAAACTTTATAACCTAAAGGCCAAAGTCAGAAAGGAGGAAGTAGCATTAAGGACTGTGTGCAAGAAAACTTCAGGGCTCAGGGGGAACAGTCAGTTCTCTCACCCTAAGGGGCCTGGCTCTCAGCCCAAGCATACCAGATTCATTTTCTAGGGGAGCTTGAACCCAAAGAAAGGAGTCAGGATTTTTCTCTTAACTTTTCTGACTCATATTGCCCCAACCCCAGGAATTTCTGAGATAGTCTTTTAAACAGTTTAGGAATGACTCATATCTAGGATATCCCTAAAAGGGATTAATAGGGGCATTTCTAGAAAATTAATCAATGTACAAAGTAGGTCAGGCATAAGACAGCATTTATTTTCTCTGCCATAAAAAATTCTTAAAACACAAATGACTCATAAGCACTCATTGACAAATACGTAAAAAATGAAATACAGTAACTTATGAGTCCTATTATATTCTTCTGGGAGCTTGATACTTAAAACATTAAAAAATGAAATAATACTTCAAACTACTGAATGGTAATTTTATCTTCACCTCAGCTCTACACTCTGAACAACTTCCTTAAACTTCTCATCCTCTTGGAGGTAGTGATGTCCTTCAAGAAGTTATTTAGGAGGTTACCCTCCTCCTAGGAAGCCATCACTCAGATCCAGGAGCTTCCAACCTCATACAGTTGCCTAAAAAGCTAGAAACGACCATTTCAGGATTGGTTTTTGGTCACCTACATTCAGGGAATGAAATGGGATGCAGAAGAGGCAGCTAAAGACTTATGTCTAATTCTAGTCTCATCAAAGTCAGCACATGTGGTTACTGAATGTATGAGCATTGTATAGTTGGAGAGGGAGAGAAGAAATACAGGAGAGTTCAAGGAATAGCTGTCAAACTCACATGCCATATGTTCAGAAGAGAGAAAGGAGAGAATAAGAATGAATTTTTCCTCTCTTTTTAAAGTCTACTGAGTGGGGAAGCTTGTATTGGTTAGTACCCAATCTTTTCCTTTAGCCTCCAGCCCCTGCTTTCTCATCTTATCCCTTATCCCCTCAATTAGTCCCATATCTCTCCTGTTGATTGGCAGCACTTAGGTACAATTTTTTGAAGCTGATCCTTTGTTAATAACCTGTGGGAATCTCTGTTCTCAGTACACAGGGAATCCTATGAATCAGACCAGGCTTAAGACTCTAGTAAGGGAACAGGATGGGCACAGAAGAATTTGTAGCCTGAGAGAAAAGCTTATGGGAGAGGGAAATGACAGGTATGGTTTTTACTATTTATTACACTGGTAGAAATAAGGAGTCAGCATGAATGAGAGAAGGGTGGAGAAGAGACCCAAAGTTTCAAAGTTACAAAGGTTTTTTAGAGTTCTATTAGCACTGCCCTAAGAGATTCTTCTCTAATTCATTTTTGCCAAGTTCCTATAAGATCTCAGATGGAAGATCAGTTTCAGAGAGAAAGGTGGAATTGGGAAAGGTCTAGGAGATCTTTCTCTAATACATTTTTGACAAGTCCCCTAAGATCAGTCTTAGAGAGGAAGGTCAGTCTCAAAGAGAAAGGTGGAATTGGGAAAGGTGGATGATGGGTCCAACTACATTAGCATCTGGGATTCTCCCTCTAGCACTGTTCCAATGTCATACTCACAGATCTCATCCAACACTTATTCTGAGAACTGAGAATAGATATCAAGGGCTAGAGAGAGTTATCTTTATTTATTTGCTTGTTTGTTTATCTATCTATCTATCTATCTATCTATCTATCTATCTATCTATCTATCTATCTATCTATTTATTCATTCATTTATTTATTTATAAAATTTAAGCCCTTACTTTCCATCTTGGAGTCAGTACTGTGGTAAGGGCTAGGCAATGGGGGTTAAGTGACTTGCCCAGGGTCACACAGCCAGGAAATGTCTGAGGCTAGATTTGAACCTAGGACATCCTATCTCTAGGTCTGGCTCTCAATTCACTGAGCCACCCAGCTGCCCCCTAGAGAGTTATAACAGAACTGCGTGTTTAGTAAGAAAAGTACTATTTCAGAGAACATGTACTTTGCAACAAATGAAATTGGGTCAAAATCCATAGAAGAAGGAGAAGATATTTCAACTTCTACAAATTTCAATGAAAAAACAATGGAGCCTGAATTGAGTTTTGAAGGAAAGAAGGGATACTAAGTGGTAAGGAGGGTGTGTGCTTCAGGCCTGAGGGACAGAGAAAGATACTGGAATGGAAGATAGAGTGTTTTGTGTGAGGAACAAGAAGGCCAATTTGGCAGGACCATAGAATTTGTGAAGGGGAAGAAAATATAATAAGGCTGGAAAGGTTATTTGGGGTCAGGTTGTGAAGGTCTTCAAATGTAAAATGGTTTTACCTAAAGGTAATAGGGAGCCATTGGATTTTATTGACAGCTAGGTAGTATGTTGGACCTGGAGTCAGAAAGACCTTGATTAAAATCTAATCTAAGACACTTCCTCATGTGCTTTTGGTGGCAAAGTCTCTAAACCTCTCAGTCTCAGTTTATTTTTCTCTAAAATGGGGATAATAATAGCATCTACTTTCTGGGGTTGTCGTGAGGATAAAAGGATTATAAAGCACTTTGCAAACCTTAAGGCATATTTAAATGCCATCATTATTCTTACATAGGGAAATGACATAGTCAGACTGTTGGTTTAAAAAGATTATTTTGGCAGCAGTATGGAAGATGATTTGGAGATTCAAGAGCCTTGCGACAGAGAGACTAATCAGAAATTTGTTGCAATAGACTTGGTGAGAGATGATGAGGGGCTGAACTTATGGAAGAAGAGACAATGAGCCTGCATGTGAGAAATATTGTGGAGGGAGAAAGGGAGAGATTTTACTTAATTGATTTGATATGTGGGAGGAGGGGAGCAAGCAGAACCAAACAAGACACTGAGGTCACAAACCTGGATCATTCAAACAAGTGTGTTATCCTTGACAAAAATAAGAGAATTTTGGGAAGGGAGGGATGGTTTGAGGAAAACAAGCTAATCTAGTTAAGATGGCTGCACGAATGGTATGAAAGAAGCCAGGTCTCACATGTATTTCAGCAAGGATCTAAAAATAGCACCAGACTGAATAATGATCAAGAAAAACTACAGTAAATGTATTCAGCCAGCATAAAACTACACCAATAGATAGCCAGAGGTACCACCAGAAGAGCCAATGCAAGCACAATTAAACAAAGCCTTAGAAGGCTGCAGTATTCTGTCCTTGGTGGCAGGAAGACCAGAGTGCTCAAATGAGGGAGGCTTCAGAATGATTGGAAACCCACAGTACTCTATTTGTTCTGACTGTGGATATGAGGACCCCAGTACTCAGAGAAGTGTGTACAGGATTGCCAGAAATATGTCACACTCTGACCTGAGACACTCCGGAGGACCCTACTGGTCTCCAAATAAACATGATCCACAGGCAATCAATAACTAGCTGATAGTTTTACCTGCTATAAATCTCTACATATTCCCATCCATCCTCTATTCAGCTGCCAAAATGATCTTTCTAAAGGGTTGGTTTGATAAAGTGACTCACCCAACTCAAGAATTCCAATGGCTCCTTATCATCTCTAGGATCAAATATAAAATCCTCTGTTTGGCATTCAAAGCACTTCATAACTTGTCTCCCTCTCCCTATCTTTCTATTCTTCCTACATCTTATATCTCCCTTTCCCCTCCCCTACTTCAGTCCAATGATTACAGGGCTCTTGACTGTTGTTCCTCTAATGAGACTACTCGCCTGGTTTCCTGATTCTGGGCATTTTCATGGAGTGTTCCTCATGCTTCTGATCTTCACCACCTGGCTTCCTTGGCCCTCTTTTAGTTCTAGGTAAAATTCCACCTTCTACAGGATGCCTTTCTCAGACCTCTTTAATTCTAGTGTCTTCCCTCTTGTTTATAATGTCAAATTTATCTTGTATATAACTTGTTTGTATATAATGATTTGCATATTGTCTCTTCTATGTAACTGTAAGTCTCTTGACAGCAGGGACTGTCTTTTGCCTCTTTTTCAATCCCCAGAGGGTTAGCACAGTGCCGGGCACATAGTAGGCATTTAATAAATGTTTGTTGACTGATTGATTTTTTATTCCTAACACAGCACAATACCTGGCACATAGCATGTACTTAATAAATGTTTATTTACTGACTGACTAATCCTCACAACAATCTTGTGAGGTAGGTGCTTTTATTATTCTCATTTTACAGATGAGAAAACTGAAAATGAAAGAGTTTGTGTTTGAAGCAGCTAGGTGGTACAGTGGAGAGAGTACAAGATGTGGAATCAAGAAGACTAGTGTTTGAATCCTACCTCAGTTTCCAGCTATGTGATGAGTCATTTAGCCTCTCTCTACCTCATTTTTCTTATATATAAAATGGGAATAATAATAGCAATTACCTTACCATTTCTGAGGATCAAATGAGAATGGAAACTTATGGAAAATGCTTTGCAATATAAATGCTAATTCTCAAGTGAACCGCCCAGTTTCACACAACTAATGTCTAAAACAGAATTTGAACTCAGGCATTCATTAATCTTAGGTAGCAAAGTGGTACAGTGGATGGGGAATCAGGAAGACTCATCTGGCTTCAGGCACTTCCTAGCTGTGTGACCCTGGGCAAATCATTTGACCCCCATTGCTTAGCCCTTAATACTCTTTTGCTTAGGAACCAATACACAGTATTGATTCTAAGATGGAAGGTAGGGAATAAAAAAAAAAAGATTCAGTTCAAATCCCACCTACTCAGTACTAGGGGATAGAGCTCTCCCCATATCTTTCTCCATGACTTCACCTACCAAGCTGCTAATGCCTTCTCCTATTGGAGTGTCTTCCATCTCCAACTCCAGAAATTTTCTTGGGTTGCTCTCCATGCCTAGAATACTCTCCTTTATTTTTACCCCCTAATCTGCCTGATTTCTTTCAAGACCCTACTAAAAATCCTACCTTCTATAGGAAACCCTTCCTGATCCCTCTTAATTCTAGTGCCTTCTCTCTGTTTATTATTTCCAATTTATCCTATTTCAGATTTATTTGTATGTAGTTTTTTGAAAGCTGTCTCTATCATCTCTTTGAGATCAGGGACTGTTTTCATGATTTAGCACTCCATCTATCTTTTTAAGTAAGCATTTAAAAATACTCTTTGACTTGCCTTGGGGAATGGTTTTTAGTTTTATGTTTCTGTTTCTTGACTATGTATCTTGGATATCAAATGTTTATCAGGCATACTTGATAGAAAGACCTTTCCTGGATGTAGCAAAAGTGAGATACCAATGCATTGTTGATGAAGTTGTGAACTGATCCAACCATTCTGGAGGGCAATTTGGAACTTTACCCAAAGGGCTATAAAAATGTGTTTACCCTTTGATCCTGGGTTTGTATCCCAAAAAGATAATAAAAAATGGGAAAGGACCCACTTGTACAAAAATATTTATAGCTGTCCTTTTTGTGGTGGCAAAGGATTGGAAATTGAGGGGATATCCATCAATTGGGGAACAGCTGAAAAAATTGTGGTATATGTTGTGCTATAAGAAATGATAAGCAAGATGATTTCAGAAAAAGCTGGAAAGATCTGTGAGAACTGATGCAGAATGAAATAAGCAGAAATGGGAGGACATTGTACACAATAACAGCAATATTGGACAATGATTATCTGTGGAAACTTGGCTACTTTCAGCAATGCAATAATCTGGGACAATCCTGAAAGACTTATGATGGGGAATGCTATCTACCTCCAGAGAAAGAACTGTTGGCATCATCTTTCAAAAAAAAATCCCCTCCTCCTAGTTGCTTACTTACATGTCTAAAATATATTGATTTTGTTTTATGTAAAAGCTTTTCAATTTCATCAAAATAATTTCTTTTATCTTTGGTAATTATCTCTACCCTTTGGTTAAAAATTAATTCCCTACTCATCTGTGAAAGGTATGTGATCTACTATTCTTTTAATGTTTTTATGGAATGATCTTTAATACTTAGGTCACATTTCCATTTTGAATTTATTGTGACATATAGAATAAGATATTGACAAAATTCAATTTCTTCTAGATTGTTTTCTAGTTTTCTCAGTGGTTCTGATCAAATAGTGAGTTCTTTCCTAGGTTTATTCAACATTGGTTTATTGAATACAATTATTTCAGATTCTTTCTTATTTAGTTCTTCCGATAATCTCCTTGTCTATTTTTAAGCAATACCAATGATATTTGTTGATCACTGCTTTATATATGGGTTGAAGCCTGAAAATGCTATTATATTTCTTTCATTCCTACCCCTTTCCCAACATTTTCCTTGATATATATCTTTTGACATATCTTTTTTTTTCTCTAAATAAATCTTATTATTTTGTCTACTCTTCTGATAGTTTGATTGGTGCAGGCTAAATTTGATTGGCATAGGCTAAATGTGTAAAGTGACTTTACATACTATGGTTTTTTTCATTATATTGACATGACTTAATCATGATGAATGAGATTCCTCTAGTTATTTAAGGTTTTTTTTTCCTTTTAATTCTTTAAGGAGTTTTGTAGCTGAATCTAAATAGTTGTTGAATTGAATTTGGTACCAAATCACAAATATTTTATGCATTTTGTTATTTTGAATGTGATTTCTCTTTATTGCCTTCTATATTTAGTCATTGTTATAAAGCAGGGGTCGGCAACGTATGGCTCTCAAGCCAATTAGGCTTTTTTGCAGGAGCCATAAATTCAATTATTTTTCAGGTGCTGTTACAGGAGTGCACACTGTGAGCACTGTACGGCTCTCACGAAATTACATTTTAAAAAATGTGGCGTTTATGGCTCTCATGGCCAAAAAGGTTCTTGACCCCTGTTATAAAGATATGTTGATTTTTGTGGGTTTATCTTTTAGCCTACAATCTTGATGGAGCTATTGTTTCTTGTTTTCCTTAGTTTATTTCTTGATTTCCTAGAATTTTCTAGGTAAACCATCATGTCATCAAAAGTAAGGGCAAGTTACCTTTCAAAATAAACTCAGGAACTATATGAATGTATCTATTAAGCACTTTTCACACAAATAAAGTCAGATCTACATAATTGGAGAAATATTAATTGTTCATGGAAGGGTAGAGTCAATATGATTAAAATGACAATCTTACTTAAACTGATCTGCTTATCATTGCCATCTCAATTAAATTATCAAAAATTTAAGAGATAGAAAAAATAACAAAATTCACTTGGAAGAACAAAAGATCAAGAATATAAAAAGAATGAATGAAAAATGTAAAAGAAGGAAGTCTAGCAATACCAGATTTTAAATTGTGTTATAAAGCAGTAATTACCTGGTCCTAGCTAAGAAATAGATAGTTTAGTAGAACATAACAGACATATAACAAGTAGCCGCAAAAGATTATAATAACCTTATATTTGATAAAAGCATAGATCCAGGTTTAGGGGATAAGAAATCACTATTTGTTAAAAATTGTTGGGACAACTAGAAAGTAGTTTGGTAGAAACGAGATATAGACCAATATCTTACACCATTCAGTAAGATAAATCAAAATGGATAGATGATCTAGACATAAAAGGAGAATATCATAAGTAAATTAGAAGAAAAAGGAACATATCTATCAGATATATGGATAGGAGAGAAATTTTAATCAACAAAAGATGGAGAGCATTATAAGATATAAAATGGATAATTAATACATTAAATTGAAAAGGTTTTGTACAAATAAAATACATGTTGCCAAAATTAGAAGGAAAGTAGAAAAATGGGAAATTTTTTTATAGAGGTCTCATATATAAAATATATAGAGAACTTTGTCAAATTTATAAGAATAAGAGTCATCCCTCAATTGATAAATGGGCAAAAGAAAGTTGAAAAAAATCAATGCTTTATATAGGTATATGAAAAAATGCTCTAATACTACTGAAGAGAAAAAATGCAAACCAAAACAATTTTGAGATATCATTCCACACCCACAAGATTGGCCAAAAATACAAAAAGGAAAAATGACAGATATTGGAGTTGATAGGAAAAATGGGGACACTAATAAACTGTTGGTGGAACTTTGAACTGATCCAACAATTTTGGAGAGCAATTTAGAATTACATCCAGAAAGTTATAAAATTGTGTACACCCTTAGCTTCAGCTATCCAATTCTGGGTCTGTTCCCCACGGAGATCAGGGAAAAAGGAAAAGAACCTATGTATTCCAAAATATTTTTAGCAGCTCTCTTGTGGTAGCAAAGAATTGGAAATTGAATAATGCCCATCAATTGGGGAATGGCTAAACAAATTGTGATATATGATTGTGAAATAAGAAACAATAAGCGGGCTAATTTTAATGAAACTTGAAAAGAACTACACAGGATAATGAACCATTAAATGAATAGGACCAAGAGAACATTATACACAGCTACAGATTTGATTCTTGAAGAATAAATTGTGAATGCCTACCTCCAGAGAGAGAACTTAAAGGTGGAAACATGGAAGACATAATTTGTATGAATATGTCTGTCTCTTTGATGATGCCTTCTGTGATCCCCATTGTCCACCCTTACCACTCTTCCACCTGTGAACCAATACACAGAAGTTAAGGGTTTAAAAAAAAATAAAAAGCACGCATGAAAATAGAGGTACTTTGGTTTCCTCTTTAGTTCTCTCTGTCTTTAATTACTTTTTTCTTTTTATTGCTATTGCTAGCATTTCTAAATTATTGCAAATATTAGCAGGAAAAGGGGGCATCCTTGTCTTAGTACTATATAGGGAAAGTTTCTAGTGTTTATCTATTGCATACAGTTCTTAGTTTTGATTTTTTTGACAAATGTTTTTTAATTATATTTGAAAAAGGTCTCTTTGTAGGGTTTTTTAAAATATAGTATAAATGAATTATGCTTTGTTGAAAGTTTTTTCTACATCTCTTGAGAGAAACATTTTTGATGCCTTTATTTTCTTTATATTATATTATGTTTATAATGTTGAACCATCTTTGTATCCCTGACATAAATACATTTTTGTCATAATTATTATTTTGAACCTTACTTTTTGATTTAGTTACAACTCTAAGACAGAAAGGCAAGGACTAGACAAATGGGGTTAAATGACTTTCCCAGGGTCACACAGCTGAGACCAGATTTGAAATTAGGTCCTTCCAGGCCTGGTGTTCTATCTACCAAGTCACCTAGCTAAATAATTTTTTGAGATAAAACTTCTGAAGTTAGTTTGCCAGGATATTTTGTTAGTTAAAAAACAAAAACAGATCCTACTCTTATTTGTCAATTCATCTTTTTTTTAATATATAAAACAATTGTTTTTTTTATTTTTTAGAATTTCTTTTTTGTTTGTTTGGAGTCTTGATTTGTTGCCATTCTAATTTGTTTAGTTGTACTTTCCCAATTCTTCCCTCATTTTTATATTCTCATACCTCAACTTTGAGAAATAGTGGATTCTTTCACCTTCATCATGTTTGTCTCCACCCCATTCAGTGAACTCATTGGCTTCCTATTATCTTTGGGGTTAAATGTAACATTTTTTGTTTGGTTTTCAAAACATTTTACAACTTGGCCCCTTTCTACCTTTCAACCTTCTTATATTTTCTCTCTCCTCATCTTCTATGATTTTATGATTGAATGATATTGCTGTTCCTCACAGAAGACACTCCATTTCTTGATTCCATGAATTTTCACTTGCTGTTCCCCATATCCCAAATTCTTTCTTTCTTGTCTATATTTCCTTGTTTCCCTGGCTTTCTTTTAATGTGAGCTAAAATCTCACTTTATGCAAGAAACCTTTCTCTGATTCCTGTTTATGTTAGGGTCTTTTCTTCATCATAATTTCTAATTTATCCAGCACATACCTTATTTGTACATAGTTTTCTAAATATTATTTCCACTATAATCTTCTGTTTATAAGTTTCTTGAAAGCAAAGCCTTTTTTTTGTTCTTAGCACCAAGTCTAGCACATAGTAGGCACTTAATAAATACTTGCCTATTTGACTTGATTTTGATGATGCTATAGTCACTCCTCATGAGATTTCCTGATAGATATTTGCCAGTGATTTAATATACATATGTACACACACATATGCATACACACATAATTTATTTATATATGCTCAGGTGTAGAATATAGAAAACTTTAGAACCTTGTTAAGTAATGGTCCAGCTCTGTCCACTTGTTGAATTAGATTTTAGGATCATAGATTTAGAGTTGAAAGGGAAATCATGAAGACAGATTAACCAAAGCAAGTGACAGGCAGGAGATGAACTTAGATACTCTGACTAAAAATCCAGCACCAGGATAGCTAAGTGTAGCCAATTATAGTTATGTAGGATGGGTTGACATTAGTGGTAGGGGCTTATAAATGCTTCAATTCAAAGGCATTTTTTCTCTCTCTCAAATCACCAGTTTACTGTGCTGGATCCTGGTGACTGAGAAGACAAAACATGTTACTATGTCATCTGTAGACCAAATTCATCTTGTAACAGAGCAAATGGCTTTGATGCCTTTTCCCCTCACCAAGCCTGTTCTAACATTAGCTTTTGTCCTCTTTATCAAACGCTTATTTTTGTCCTCTTGTTTTCCCCTATAAAAAAAGGGAATCTATTTTTTCACTAGTTACTCACCAAACTTTCAGGAGAGAGTGGCTGGTATCTATCCATTTGCTCTGAGCCTTTTCCCCAGTGTTTGACATTTGCTTGTTTTTTTTTTCCTTCCCTGTTTGGTTTATGTTGCTTCCTTACACTACTAATTGAATTGAGTCCCTAAATTGTTCTTATGGAAGATAACTAAATAACCTTCCTCAGAGAAAAACCCACTAGTGTTCAAGAGTTGCTAATAATCTAAGAAGGCAGAGTGGTATAGTGAAAATGATCATAGGGTTGATGTCAAGAGACACAAAGTTTTAAATCTAGTCACTGTCACTAGCCACTTGTGCATCTATTCAATTTTTCTGGGACTTAATGTTCCTTATCTGTAAGATGGGATTATAAGGAAAGCTGAGTACCACTGAATCAATGTTTTAAAATTGTGGTGCTGAAGAAGCCTTTTGAGAGTCCCTTGAATAGCAAGGAGACCAAATCAGTCAATGCATAAAGAAATTAATATACAGATTATTCAATTGAAAGTCAAATTCTGAAGCTAAAACTTAAGTACTTTGGCCACGTAAAACAGGACTCACCTTGATATTGGGAAAGAGTGAAGGCAAAAAGAGAAGGGGACAGCAAAAGGTGAGATGGATACTGTCATAGAAGCAACAAACATGAGCTTGGACAAACTTCAGGAGATAATGAAGAAGGATAGAAGGACCCTGGTGTGTTATGGTTCATGGAGTCATGAAGAATCAAACACATCAGAACAAATGAACAAGATGGAAATAACAATACCTTTAGAACCAACCTCACAGCATTGTGGTGACATTTAAATAAGATAAATTATAGGGGCATTCCAAAAACTTAGCTGCATTAAGACTTTTAGGACTTCCAAGATTTAAAATGCTTTGTAAAGTTTTAAAGTGCCAACTAAATGCCAACTCTTATTTGAAACACACAACATACTTTGCATATAGTGGTGGGTATCTTATAAGGTTTTTGCCAGTGCTTAAAAAAATGACAGGATTATGACTGTGAGCATGTCAAGGTAAATCAAATGATCCTTTCTGGTCTTGGAGCTGGTTTATAATTTTTACAAGAATCTACTCTTCTTACCTATTTAAGCTGCTTTTGGAATACCAGGAGTTTAGATTCTCCTAGTATTTTGGTAACTAGTAAAAGGAGCACTGTGTAGTAGTAATTTGTAGGATCCCATTAACTTAATTAAAATTTTTTTATTTAATTTTTAAATATTCTCTTCCTTTAAAATTTTGATTTACAGTTTCTTCCTTTCCTTCCCATTCCTCTCCCACCCACTGAGAAGACAAACTATTATTGTTTATCAGTTATTCATATGAAATCATGTAAGACATTTCCTTATTAGCCGTATTTTTTAAAGCAGGAAAAATAAAGTAAGAATATTATACTTCAGTTTGCATTCAGAGTTCATTAGTTCTCTCTGGAAGTGGATATCGCTTTTCTTACCATGAATTCTTTGGTCTTGGATGTGGTAGCCACATCTTTCGTAGCTGATCATTACAACATTGCCAGTACACACAATGATGTCCCAGTTCTTCTCACTTTGTTTTGCATCAATTCATAAAGATTTTACTGTGTTTTTTTCTGAAACCACTCCCCTCATCTTTTCTTACAGCACAATAGTTCTCCATTATAATCATGTGCCACAATATGTTCAGCTATTCCCCAAATCATAAGCAACTACTGATTTCCAATTATTTGCTACCACAAAAGGAACTGCCATAAATATTTTGGTACATGCTGGTTCTTTTTACTTTTTCTTTGATTGCTTTGGCTCAGGAGTGGTATTGTACTCCTGAGTCAAAAGGTATGCACTGTTTGATAGCCCTTTGGGCCAAGTTCCAAAATGTTCTCCAAGAACAGTTGGATCAGGTCACAGCTGCACAACAGTTCATTACAATATCTATTTTCCCTTCTAGCATTTGTCATTTTTGATAGCTATGAAGTAGAACCTCAAGATTACATTAATTTGCATTTCACTAATCAATAATGATTTAAAGTATTTTTTTCATATGACTACAGAGAGCTTCGATTTCTTCTGAAAACTCAATGTTCATATCTTTTGACCATTTATCAATGGGGAATGGCTCTTATTTTTGTAAATTTGACTAACTTCTATACACAGTATATATTTGAGAATTAAGGTCTTTGTCAGAGAAACTTGCTATAAAACTTTTTGATATTACTTTTTTGTCTTAGGTACCTTTTAGCAAAAATGAGTTTCCCTGATTATCCATTTTAATTAGGTATATTTTTACATTTGCCTTATCTGAAATCATGATTGTTGATTCTTACCTTTTTTTTTAACATCAGCTGAAGCACATTAGATTCTGTTCTAGCTCTTTATTTTAATTCTGTGTATGTATTTCTGTTTCAAGTGCATTGCTTGTATACAACATATTGTTGGGTTCTTTTTTTCTAATATATTCTGCTACCTGCTTCTTTTGTATGGGTTAACTTATCCCATTCACATTCAGTCATGATTACCTTGTATTTTCTTTCATCCCGTTTTCTTCTGTTAGTAACACTCCCCCTCTCCTCAAAAGTCTATTTTGTTTATAATAACATGGTCTTCCTTAAGCTATCTTTTCCTTGTAATCCCCCATCCCTTCTGTTATCCCCTTCCCCTCCTATTTCCTGGTTGATTAAGTTACATTTCTATGCCTAACTGAGTATGTATACTATTCCCTCTCTGAGCCAATTCTGATGAGAGTGAGATTTAAGCATTGCCTGTCATCTCCCCACCTCTCATTGTTTGTTGAAGAGAAGTATCTATCAAATAGATCAGTAGTTTACAATAAACTCTAAATGTAGAAGAGAACGATTCTGTTAATCATTTCATCAAGTGAGGTTTGATGAAATGTCTTTATAGTTTTGTCTCTTTGAGGCAGCAAGATGATTCAGTATTTAAAGAGGGCTACCTGGAATGAGAAAGACCTGAGTTCAAATGTGACTTTAGACATTTCCTGTTTGATCCTGGGGTCAAGTCACTTAATCTCTTAGTCATAGTTTTCTTACCTGTGAAATGGGGATAATAATAACCCTTATCACCCTAATTGTTGTGAGGATAAAATCAGATAATATTTATAAAATACTTAGCAAACCTTAGAGTTATATAAATGCTAGGTAATATTAGTGTAGACAATAACTCCATAATTTGTTTTATAAATTAGGATTTTAATTTATCACATTTTTACATCAAGACATCACCCTGCTTTCAAGGATAAAGGCAGAGAGACTAGTGAATAGATTATTGGAGCTGAGAAATGTAGGAAGTTTATTATATATACATATATGTACATGTGTATGCACATGTATGTGTGTATATGTATATGTGTGTATATATTGCTGTCCCTTATGTCTGAAAGTTTTTTCTTCCTCATTTCTGCATCCTGTCTTTCCTGCTTCCCTTCAAGTTTCAACTGAAGTCCCACCTTCTACAAGAAGCCTTTCCCGATCCCCCTTAATACTTATGTCTTCCCTTTATTGATCTTCATTTATTTATTTTATTTATCTCCAATTTATCTTGTATATATCTTGTTTGTGCATAGTTATTTGCATGTTGTCACCTAAGTTAGACTATAAGCTCTTTGAAGGCAGAGACTTTCTTGATCCTCAGCACAGCACAATACCTGTTATACAGTAGGTACTTAATAAATACTTGCTGACTGACTGATTTAGGGTATCCACATGATTTGATAATACTCAGAAAAATCTAATACCTTGCTTTAAAAGACTTAGAAGGATGCCTATCACATTTGAGAGAGAGGTTCCAAAGCATGTCTTAGCTACCCATTCTAGTACCATACATACCAAATAGGAAGTTCTTCCTTATATGGATGACATCCTCAATATGTGGGTGATTCTTTACCATATATGTGGGTGTATATACACATGTACATCATATGCATATATAATATTATATATTACCTTCAAATCTCACCTATACAAGGAATGTATGTATGCATTGTACACAGGACACATACAACACATATAGTACATACACATGCATGCACACATGTGGATACATATACACATACATATTATATATACACTTACACACATTTGTTTAAATGAGCATAGAAGGTGAGGTAAGATTGCTGAATGGCAAACAAAAATAAACAAGCTCTTTATATATATGCAAACGAAAAGAAAATGAAAATTCTTGACTTCTCACTCTGCCCTAGTTGCTAGGCTATATTGTCCCTTGCACAATGGGTCCAAATTATCATAAGACTCCTTTGAATCCATATGACCAAAGAACTGTATATTGTACCTGTTCTTGTAGTTCTTTGGCAATTTTATCAAGTGGTTAAGAAATTAAAATGTCAGACACCTAACTTCTTTCCGTTTCTCTGCTTTATAAATGGATAACAATGATCTCAAAGTGAAGGAATGTGACTAACCAGTGTTATTTGGGATCTTCTGAAGTACTACGGAAGCTCCACATTCTTCAGACCAACTTGTGGCCTGCCAGCACATTCCAAAATGATGAGGTGTAAGGAATACTGGGAGACTGTGCTGTGATTTCTGTGACTGGGGTGGGGAGCTGCTGTTTAAAAATACATTTAATTATATTCTTTCTCTGTAATAACATTGATTTCATTTTCAGCTAGTTACAAATACTGTGATTTTCATTTAAATCAGGGCCATTATCTTATTGCCCTAGTTTTTGTTTTAGATTCAAAATGTTCTATTTCTAGATAGCTTAAACCAATATATTTTTGAAAGGTTATAGACCCTTTGCTGAGTTTTTCTTAAGGGGACAAATCTGGACTCATACTCAAAGTAGAAAGTTTTTGATATATAATTATAAAGCTTGGTGCTTTCTTGCCAATCTTAACATTTTCACCTGGCTCCAAATTGAGGCCTCTTAGGGGCAGCAAGGAGGCTATGTGAGTAGAGTACTGGGCTTGGAATCAGGACCTGAGTTCAAATCCAGCCTCATATACTTACTATGTGACTCTAGGCAAATCATTTAACCCGGTTTGTCCCAATTTCTTCATCTATAAAATGAGCTGGAGAAGGAAATGGCAAACCACTCTAGTATCTTTGCTAAGAAAACCCCAAATGAGTTCATGAAGAGTCAGATACAATTGAAATAGCTCAACATCAAAGACCTTCAAGTTGGTGAGTTTTTAGTGGATGAATGGTGAAAGGGTTAAGAAATGATCTCTCTGTGAGAAGCAGCATGTTGTGGTGGAAAGTTCATGAAACCAGTTCAAATCTTACATTTACCACTTAATATCTGTATGATCTTGAACAAGTCATTTAACTTTCCTGGACCTTAGTTTCCATGTATTTAGAAATGAAGAAATTAGATGATCTCTAAGGTCATTTCTAATATTAAATCTGTAAGCCTAGGCTATGTTCCTGGTTTCCTTTCTCTCTTTATTTCTCTTCATCTCCTTCCATCTACCTTCATTTCTCTATTTCTCTTCCTTCTTGTTTTTCTCTGTTGAAAAAAAGTGTTTTTTTTCCTTTGTTTCTTTCCTCTTGAATAGTAGCTTTTATATTTACTAGCCACTAATTGTACTGGTGCCCAGATCTTAAAGGTTTTCTTTTCACCAGTATCTAGTCCTTAGGAAGCTATGAATATTTCCCTGTAAGACTTTTCATGCCTTTTCATGCCTTTTCTCACCATCTTTCCTCTAAATCTGATGGTTGACATTCCAAGGAAGCCTTTTCATCTCTCTAAGAGTCATTATCTAAAATAATAGGATCTTAGACTTTAAAGAGACTTTGGAAATTATCTAATATAACCCCTCTCTTTAAAGATAAAGAAATTGAGATTCTGAGAAGTTAAGAGACTTCCTAAAGATTACGTAGGAAGTAATTATGAAAAGTTTAACAAATTTAAGTTATGAGTATAAATATTAAGAGAATTGAACTACCTGGTCTCGAATGTCCTTTCTAGCTTTAGAGATCTCTGAAGAGTTATGCTCAACTTAGTCATTGAATAGAATTAGAATTTTATATGTAAATGAGAGGGATGTGTCTCTCTCAAGCTCAGCTGATATATTCACATTATAATCACACATGATAAGGTATTATTGTGTAAATAAGATGCATCTTTGACCTATGATTTTGATCCATCATTGATTGGGGCAAGAAGGGAACAGAAGGCAAATAAAGCTAATGATATGGTTTGAAATAGCTGAGGAATTTCAGAAGTTTAAGTTCCAGTGCAAAGTTGTACATTTCTAGTTTGGGAATTAGAAGAAGTAGTAGAAGGAGATCCCTGCACCTAAACCTCTGGGTCAGCAAGGGAGGAAAAGGATGCTCTCTCCTCTCCATCTTCTCCTCCCTCTTTCTTCCTCATTAATTGTGTCATTAGAGCTGCTGGACCACTAAAAGACAACACAGTTATCTGGGAACTAAGACTTTTCCTTAGGCTAGACATGGATACAGAAAGGCACAAGGGAGGAAACTGCTTCATGGACAGTGACCCCTCATATCAGAAGAGAGTGCCAACTATGGACTTGAGAAAGGAGAAGATTCTGAGAACTTAATTGAGCAGAGATGCTGCATATAAAGGAAGCTAAATGAAGACTTAGTTAACTTTTGCTATACATGTATCCCACCATTGTACCTCATTATAGTTATGCTATAAGATGGAACCCATTCCTCTAGGAATGCTATATATATTTCTGGTTGTTTGTCCTTAATTCCAGCAGTGGAGAAAGGAATGTTTTATACTAACTTTTCTTATTATATCCTCTTAGTTAATGCCTTTGCTTAAATCTAATAGGCTTCCTAGATGACTGTTAATAGGAAACACAGTGGATGGGGACTCCTGAACTATAATAATAGGAATAGCCTAAGGTTACCCCCTAAAATCTGAGGTAGCTCTCATCCCTCTGAGGACTTAACCCACCATTATGTGTGACTATAATTTATGATTATATAAGCTGAGGTAAGGGTTTGGTATCATGGGAGCAGTAATCACATTTCCTTTCCTTTACATAGAATCAAAGAGAACATAGTGACCTCAGATTACAGAATCTAGCCCACTTACTTTACAAATGAAAAAAACTGAAAGCCATAAATGTTAAGTGACTTTGCATAAGATGCACAGACAGCGCAGTGGAAATTGGCGGCTCATCTGAAAGAAAAAGGTTTGAGGCAAAATTGTCATCACTCTACCAATACGGATGGGGACTCCTTTGAACCTCTTCAACTCTGAAACCTACTGACATGTATGGAGGCAATGCTTTCTCTTTTCAAAGTTCCCAAACTGCCTGAGAAAACATTTCATTTCACACCTTTGTGTGGTAATTGAGAACGGCCCAATGATAGGTTGCCAAGTGTCAAGATGGAACCTATTTTAGCCTATGCCTCTCTTTGCATACCCACCTTACCCACCCCATGCCCAGGAGGTAGGGGCTGCTGTTGACACCAAAGTCCCTGCCCAAGAATTAACTATTCAGATCAAACCTAGATACTAGGATTCAGATCAAACCTCAGGGACTAGACTGTGAGGTTTTATCATAATGGAGCCTACTCTGTTCCACACTCTCCTGAATCATCTGAGGAAAATCAACTGCACAAACACCAGGCTTCTTACCATACCTTCTTACCTATCCAGGACCAGAGCCAGAGACATTAGGTCTGACTCATACATATTTCAGATTTTGAGTATCTTTTAAATGTGCATCAACCTCCACTATTTTGGAAGAAGACAAAGGCACTGATGTTGAATGAGTTCAGTCAGGTTCCAGATCACTCAATCACCAGGCATTTACCAGCCCCCCAAGCCTGACCTGATTTCTCTGCTGACTCAATCTCTCCTTTCTTAGTGTTTGTAGAGTAAACAGCAGATTGATAAACATTTACATAATCACAGAACTCTGAACTAGCTGAACCATAATATAAACCAGTGACTTCTTGGTCCTAGAGCCTACAGTCTAGCAGCAAACTAGTTCTTATCCTAATCCTATTTCTATTGAGATCACCAACAATTCACAACCTTGAACTAATCCTTCATTCTCTCCTCTCTCGTGTTCTCTAGAGCCAATTAGTAGCTAAGTGTTGTTGATCTGCCTTCACATCTTTATTTATACACATCCCTTTCCTTTTCTTCCCTCACATGGTTACTACTCTACTACAAAATTTCATGACTTCTTGCCTGGACTATTGCAATAATCTCCTACTTAGTCTCATAGCTTCTAGGCTCTCCTCTCTCCTATCTATCCTTCACAGTTGTCAAAATGATCTTCCTAAATCACAGGCCTGGCCATGTAACCACTGCCCAAAAATCTTCAATAGTTCCTTCTTGAAACAGGAATAAAAAATATACTCCTCAACATTGCATTTACAGCTTTTCATAATCTGTCTCCAACATACCTTTCAAGACTAATTTCAATAAACATCAAAAATGGTGACATGAAGATTTTCGGTTAAGATTAGATCTCTTGAGAAATACCCAAACAAAATTTTAAACAGTTCATCTTTCAATGATTCAATAAATTCAATGATTCAATAAAATAAAAAAGAAACACCACAAAGTCTTCCATTCAGAACAAGACACAAAAAAGAGGGCCTTGAAGACTAGGTATTCTGTTGGGAAATATCCTGGGGACTAAAGACTGCTTAATCTCTAATAAAATGGGGCCTGAGGCCAGTTGGATCTTGGCCTTGGCTTACTGAAATGAAAGCAGGAGACAAAGCTAATAGATGACCTCCCAAACTGGAATCAGGACATAGGTTTGAGAATGCTAAAAGATTTTCTGAAGGGCCTGAATCCAGAGCATTATCTACTAGTCAATAGAGCTCTGGTCACTGCAAGGAAAAAAACCAGCTTCCATTTGTTAGGACTCGGAATCTTAGACCTCAAGAATGGAGATTCGGAGACAATGCAAGATCACAGGAGACACTTTATTACTAGCACGCAGCGGCTAGGAGGGCTCCAAAGTAGAGCCCTGCTTGGAGGGAAGGATTACAGCAGTTATATAGATCCTCCGGAATGTTTGCTTAAGCTAGATAACAAGGGTATCTCTGGTTCTGGGGGGGGTGGGGGAGGGGCTGCAGCTTGTTCCAGGAAGGGGCCCAGAGGGGGTCATGGTTCTCTAACTGCCATAAATTCGCATTCCAACCTTGCATTTACTAACTTCTATAAATCCCACTAACTTTCTATAAGTCCAAATTCCAACCTTACACATTTAGTGACTACACAAGGAAAAAGAGACAAAGAAGAGGTTCCAAGTGGCCTAAACCAGGAGGCTCTTAAGCCAGCAAGATTTTCAGTCTTCTCTACATTGTCAAGGGCTATGGGGGTCATAGCAAGGAACAGAACCAATTCCTGGTTGATGATGTAGAAGGAAAAGGAGATGGGAGATGTGGCTAAGGGCAATACCTGTTGGGTCTATTGGACTGCCAGAATACTGAGGGATTAAAGCAGAAGGTGGGGACAAGACCCATTTGGAGGGCTAACTCTCTATCTGATAGTAGCATTACAGAAGAGAGAGGCCTAAGACCAAGTCACCCTATCCAGAACTGTGTTAGAGCACTTGTAGTAGCATCCAGATAGCAGTGGGTACAAGATCCTAGTAATTTTATTTGTGAGCAGAGCTTGGCCTTGCCACAAAATCCCAGTTTAGGAACTGAGAATTGAGATGGAAAAAAAAAAAAAAGAATACTCCTAATGGAATGAAGAAATACCATAGATTAAAAGAAGTCCAAGAATTAAACAAATTGACTCCACAAATGAAACAAAAACAGCTGCTGGAATAGCTGGAAGAAATGAAGCAAGAGATAATAAATGATGAAAGATTTATTTCTCTTTCTATACTTTACATTCCAGCCAAATTGATTCCCAAATTCAGTGTTCTATCTCTCATCTCCATTGATTCACACAGGCTATTCTTCATGTTCCTTTCTTCAAGGGTCAGCCTTCTACATGAAACCTTTTCTGGTTTCCTCTAGTTATATTAACGTCTTCTTTCTCCTCAAATCATACTGTATTTACTTACCTATTTACTTGTTTTATTTTCTATCACTCCACCTCCTCTTCACAGAATGTAGTAATTGAGGGCAGGGACTGTCTTTGTATCTCTAGTAATAGTAAGTTTATAATTTATAAAATAGTAGTAATAAAACACTTTATATCTAAATGGCTATTGAATTGGCCAGTGGATGAATTATGGCTATAACTGTGGTCTCCTAATTCCTCTTTTCAATTGTTCTTTTCACTATATGATATTGATTTTTTTTAATTAAAAAAAAACACAACCCTTACCTTCTGCCTTAGAATCAATACTGTATATTGGTTTCAAGGCAGAAGAGTGGTAAAGGCTGGGCAATGGGGGTTAAATGACTTGCCCAGGGTCAGACAGCTAAGATGTGTCTGAGGTCAGATTTGAATTCAGGACCTTTTGTTTCTAGGTCTGGCTCTCAATCCACTGAGTCACCCAGCTGTCCCCTACTATACTTACTCTCATCTAGGAAACCTATATGCAGAGGGTGTCTCTGGCTTATCTGCCTGTTCTGTTCATTTCACTTTTTGTCTAGGCTTCTCAGAGGTTTGAATGGGTCGTTACAATAACTGAATCTGAGTTATATGACTTTCTTGCCAAGAGTTCACAAAACAGCTAAATTGATGCAGCAAGATCTAAAAGCTGATTTATTTTCTGGGAATTTTCCTGAGAATACTATTCCATTCTAGGGTATCCCCATTGATTTGATCATTTCCTAGGTAGCCATTAGGAAATATGTTGTAATATTCCAGTTAACTGCTCCTTCCTGCTTAGTTGGTCTTGCTATACTACTCAGGAAATCAACAAGATAAAAAAACAACAACAAACCTGTACTCTGCCTAGAATTTCAGTATAGCTAGAAAGGAGATGGAATTCCTACTTGTGGCAACTATTTTGGAAAAAGAATTGAAATAGGTAAAAAAAAACCCACCTAATATGTTAGATTTTAAAGCACAGGGTAAATTTCAGCCACTTGAATCATCTTTTTTAGAGCCACCTCAAGCCAAGTTTGGGCCAACTATAATAACAGTTGGTAATTTAGAAGTATTTTAAAGTTTGCAATTCAATAAATTTCTCATTTGAGCCTCAAAACAATCTTATGAAATAAGTGCTACAATTATCCCTATTTTACAGATGAGGACATTGAGGCTGAGATAAGATTAAAGGACTTTCATGGGGCCAAATAGCTAAGACAGGATTTGAACTCGGGTCTTTCTAACTCCAAATGCAGTATGTTCTACAGCACCACCTAGTTGCTATAGGAAGCCATGCAAAAAACAAACAAATAAAAACCTCAACCATTTTTAGGAAGCAGCAGCAGTTGGTTATGTCAATTAGTTAGTAAGCATTTATTAAGTGCCTATTACATTTCAGACATTATGTTCTCAACCTTCTCCTTCTAGAAAAAGTACAACCATGGATATTTCTTTGGTATTATCCTAAAGATGTTTGAGCTGCTTCTTTTGGTAGTCTCTATACTAAAGAAAGGTTGATTAACTGTTTCAGGGTGAACCTCATATAATGCAGTAGCTTGGTTCACTCTTTATGGTTTAGTGTCTGTCCAGTCTTTACTTTTGCAGGTGGAGAACATGGATTTTTTTCCGTTCACCAAAATATGGTCATATTTCTGAGGCAGCGATCCATACTTATCAAATTTATCTAGTGGGCTTGTTCAGGCATCTTCCTGAGTCCTTGTTGCTTTATTAGTAAGAATTTTTTTCTGGAATTAACAATGCTTTCTTCATTGCTAAAGTATAAATTCTTTACATGACTTGGGCTTCCTCATTGCCATTACATTTAGGATGATTTGACTGATTCATGACAATTTTTGTAGTCTTGGGCTGTATAACTTTGGTTTTAGCCCTTAATAAAGCAGACCAGAAAATTGAGGAAGAGAGAAGCAGGGTTCTCTGAGATAATTGGGAAATGAAGTGAAAAATCAGAAAATATCTTGATGAGCATGGATTCAGAGCAAAGGTTATTATTTTATTAAGTAATATTTAATCTGATCTATAGGAGACCCTTTGGGCTGTACCTCTGCTGTACAATGGAGTACAACTTTCTAGTGACCTTTCTTCCTTAGACAATGCTAACTAACAAGGAAGAAAGAAAACACTTTGGGTCTTGAAGGATTACTAAGACTTGAATAGGCACAGTTTCTCAGATGGAATTATATAGAGAAGATTAGCTGGCCTTGTGCAAAGGTAACACAAATTTGTGGAGCATGCATCCCATATTTCAAAAATATTCTTACTCCAAATGTGTTTATTCTAGATTCCATGGAGACCATTACCCTCTGGTTTGCATTTATCATTGACATTCATCATTCATATTTCACATTATAATTTTTAAAAGTTTACACATATATTTTTCATTAATTATATAGGTGGACTATGATGGTATATATAGGGAAAAATCTTTCTGGTAACATACAGGGAAAAATCTTAGTCTTATCAGTCAGTTCCCTTCAAGTCACAATATAAAATGGACTACTTCTGGGAAGGCTTCCCTTAGGCAACAAATTCCATCCATGGTAGGCAGATCGTTTTTATGGAATGTAGCATAGTTTAAGAGTATATCCATAGATTTCAGGTTTCCTGTAACAACAGTTATCCACCGGCAACAGTTTTAACCTGTTCTCACTCTCTTTGGCTCTGATTATGAACCTATCCTTCTGCTTAGGGAAGTCCTGAATTGTCAAATAGCCATATATTTTGAGTGCTTTGTTAAAGGAAGATCGATGACATAATAACCTAGAATCAGTGATGAGCTCTTCAAGTGATGTTTTGCCAAACTTTGAGGACAACAGCAGACCTCATTCTTTTTATTTATTTTATAGTCCCTGGAGAAATATAGCTACTATTTTACATTGAAAGTCAAAGGCAAAACTAATCTTTGGTACATAGGAATTTTTGTTGTTGTTCTTACACATATCTCTTCCCTATATTTCTACAGTGCCTCTAACAACTTTAGTCTGATCATTTTTCCATTTTTTCTTTAAATTTATGGTGATAAATTACACTTAATGTCAGTCATTAAAATATTTTAATATAAAAAATTCCAGCTACCTGGTTATAGAAGCAAATTAATCCACCCACTGGTAATATTAGATTTAATGAAAAACTCACATTCACAGTCAGCTAAAACTTTTTTTTTGGTACCTAATGCTCTACTGCTTCATGTAAAATTGCCTTTCTTAACTGTCCTGTTGTCTTTCCATCCCTTTAACCTTGGACTTCCTAAGTAGCCAAAGTCAACAGTATGCTGCACTGTTTATTTATCTTGTTTATTCATTACTATTAGAAAAGTTTGCAGTGGAGTAGAAGGCATTCCATATTTTTAGGTCTTCTTTTAAGGTTTTTCTACTGAAAAAATGTTTGTGTGTTTGAGTTCTCTGCACAAGCCATTCTGTGGCCGTTTACTTCCACTGCAGTAGTGCATCCCATTCAGAATGTCCTGCCAGCTGCTTTGTTCAGAGATATTTGGAGATCAGGAGAGTACCATAGAGTCATATGTTTAAGCTATTAAAAAAATCACTCCAGAAAACCAAGATGAAGTCCATTCGTATTATTCAAATAAGACACATTTTTGCTTATCTCTTTTGAGTATGAATATAATCACTTTGCAAAATATATGTTTTCTAATAGGTTCAATAGATTAAATGTCACAAAGAGATAGATCTTCCTCATCAGAAAAACAAAAAAGGCATTGCCAAGGTGTCAGCATATAGAGGAACTTAAAGTGAATTTGCTAATTAAAAAAAATCAGACTAAAGGTTTAATATTCTCTTAGAAGTTCAGTGCCAAGGTCATTGAGTCACAGAATGTTAGAACTTTTAATGATCACCTGGTTCAATCATTTCATTTTACCAATGTGGAAATTGAGGCCAAGAGAGGTTGTGATTTTTCTAGGTAATTAAAGGCAAGTTAGGAATGCTATGTAGCATAATGGGCAAAGTCTTTTATTAATTGTTTCCTCAGTGCCTGACACATTAAATGTGTATTGGATTAGACTGGGTATTTTCAGTGAGGTAGAGAGTGAGCTGGGAATGGTGGTACAAGTCTGTAGTCCCTGCTATCCAATGAGATTGTTAAATCACTTGAGTTCAAGAGTTCTGAGGGATAGTGAGCTAAGCTGATCAGTTCTCTGAACCTTGGTTCCAAATATGTTGAGTTATTCTGTAGACTTTGGAAGGGGCAAAATTTAAGTCCAAATTGGAAAAAAATAAACAACCCAGAGCAGGTCAAAGCTCTTATACTGATTAGTAGTGGGTTCACATCTGAGTGGCCACTGTACTTCTAGTCTGTGTGGGATAGGGAGATCCAGTTTCAAACCCTGTTTCACCCCTCCAAACCTACAGAAAGCGAGATAAGTTAGTGGTAAAATTAGAACTACAATGGAGTCAAATTAATATTCCAAGTACTGTGCTAAGAACTGGGGATACAAAGATAAAAGAAAAAAATAGTTCCTGTTTTCAAGGATCTCATAGTTTAATGGAAGAATCCAATTCTCTTGACTCTTTCCCTCCCTGGTATAACAAACTACCTTTTCTTTCTTTATTTACTGTACCTATTATTTCATAGGTGAGTTCATGGTGAAGAACTCTCTTTACTAATGCAGATTAGCACTTGTTGCCTGGATGTACTGAGATGTTAGGTTACTTGCCCAGGGTTAGCATGTCATCGGTGAAACTTGAATCTAGGTTTACCTGACTATGAGGCCAACCCTCTTTTCATTTGTTCCTGGGTCAAAAATGACCAAATACAATACAGTGTAATTAATGGTGGTTCGAAATATTTTACGTTAAGTGGATATATTAGGAAATATTTTCACTGTGGTACATTGAAGAAGCAGGTGCAACCCAATCTATTTAAATAGTTCATTGAAGAATAGAAAATGGATAAAGGAAGAAGAAATTTAATATAAAATGGTTTGTACAATAAAGAAAACTCTTCTTATTAGACTGTGAGCTCCTTGAAAATGGACTGTCTTGCTTTTCTAATACATAGTACAATAATGTTAATAAATGCTTTTTTGAGATTCATAAAGTAATATTTATTAAGGAACTGCCTTTTTCTTTTTTAAATTTATTTTAAAATATTTTAAAAATAATTTTTATTTTAAAATATTTTCTCATGGTTACATAATTCATGTTCGCTTCCTCCCCTTCTTCCTTTCCTCCTCCCAGAGTTGACAAGCAATTCCACTGGGTTATACATGTATTATCACCTGATACCTATTTCCATATTATTCATTTTTGTAATAGAGTAATCTTTTAAAACCAAAACCCCAAATCACATATAAACAAGTGATAAATCATATGTTTTTCTTCTGTGTTTCTACTCCCACAGTTCTTCCTCTTGAGGTGGATAGCATTCTTTCTTATTAATTCCTTGGGATTGTCCTGGATCATTGCACTGCTACTAGTAGCAAAGTCAGTTACATTTGATTGTCCCACAGTGTTTCAGTTTCTGTGTACAATGTTGTCCTGGTTCTGTTCATTTTATTCCACATCAATTAATGGAGGTCTTTCCACTTCATATAGAAATCAAACAGTTCATCATTCCTTTTAGCACAATAGTAGTTCATCACCATCATATACCACAATTAAACATTTTTTAATTAAAAAATTTTTATTAAAAATATTTTTCCATGTTTAGATATTTCATTTTCTTTCCCTCCCCTCTTCCCTCCTGTATTCAATAAGCACTTCCACTGGGTTATACAAATATTATCACTTATACCTATTTCCATATTATTCATTTTTGTAATAAAGCAATCTTAAAACTGAAACCTCAAATTATATAACCAAATAAATAAATGTTATGTCATTTATTTTTCTTCAGTGTTTCTACTCCCACAGTTCTTTCTCTTATGTGGATAGCATTCTTTCCCATAAGTCCCTTGGGATTGTCTTATATTAGTGAAGTCCATTACATTGTATTGTTCTACAATGTTTCACTTTCTATGCATAATGTTGTCTTGGTTCTGCTCATTTCACTCTGCATTATTTCCTGGAGATTCTTCCAGTTCATATAGAAATCCTTCAGTTCATCATTCCTTACAGCACAGTAGTATTCCCTCACATCATATACTGCAATTTGTTCAGCCATTCTCCAACTGAGGGATGTGCCCTTATTTTCCAAATTTTTGCCACCACAAAGAGTGAGGCTATGAACATTTTTGTACAACCATTTTTTATTATCTTTGGGGTACCTAGTAGTGGTATTGCTGGATCAAAGGACATGCATTCCTTTAAAACTCTTTGTGCATGATTCCAAATTTCCTTCCAGAATGGTTGGATCAATTCACAACTCTACCAGCAATGCGTTAGTGTCCCAATTTTGCCATGCCCTTTCCGACACTTATTATTTTCCTTTACTGTCATATTGGCCAATCTGCTAGGTGTGAGGTGGTACCTCAGAATTGTTTTGATTAGCATTTCTCTAATTAGGAGGGATTTAGAACACTTTTTCATGTGATTATTGATAGTTTTGATTTCTTCATCTGAAAACTGCCTATTCATATCCTTTGACCTTTTGTCAGTTGGGGAATGGCTTGATTTCTTGTACATACACAAATGCTTTTTTCATTCATTTGAAAAAGTCCAGAAACAACCTTTGCCAGAACATATTGGATCTTGGCAAATAGAGGACATATGGTAGTCAAAAGGGCTGTTTTAGAATGTATGTTTTTCTGTAAAATACTACAGAGGAGGATGACAGGAGATTATTAGCAATATCTTAGAATCACAGATCTATAGCTGTCAGACCATCTAGTCAAACTCAATCTCCGTGTCTTTTTACTGGTTGTCCCTGATGCTTCTAACCCTCAGCTCTTAAAACCCTTTCTTTCCTTAATAACTTAAGAATACCTCCAGCTCCTGCTCTTCCTAAATTGCCTTGTATATATTCTGTATATGCTCATTTTACTTGGTGTACATACCTCTTCCAGTAGAATGTAAGCACCATGAGGGTAAAGACTCTTTTAATTTCTTTGTCTTTGTATCCCAAGTGCCCAACATAAAGTCTTACATACTATTGGTGCTTAATATATGTTTGTTGGTTAACAGATTGATCAGCTTTCTCATCCACCTGATGCATATCAAAACCCATCCAGAGCTTTTCACATAATGGCATTCATACCCAACTTATTTCATAAGTACTCCAGAGACAATCTGTTCACCATGTGGAAAACTTCTCTAATTGCTGTTGTTGTTTAATGCATTTGGTGGATGTCAGTGTTGTATTTAGGTTGTCCATCTCTTGCTCATTTCCTTTTCTTTGGGGCTTTGTTGTTTTGTGAGATATTACTTATAATCTTCTGCCATCCTCTTCTGTTGTCTTTTTAAAGTGAGTTTATATTCTAAGCCAGTGTTGCCCTTGGATAATGGGTTTTTGTTTCCTTAGGAGATCAGATAGATGTCCATTGGGTGAGGTACATTTTGGGGCAATTTTGGCCTCCCTTTTGTGGTGACCTCTTCCTGTCAGTCAAACTTTTCTTTACATTTATCTATTTCCCATTTTTCAGGGGTAGCATGTTTAAGTATTTGCATGGCATTGCTTCATTTTTTTTCTAATTTGGCATTGGTTTGGACCTTTGTTCTTAACCAGTCACAGTTTTATTTCATGCTGACAAAACCCTAACTTAGTTATTTATTGTTCTCCCAATCCATCAATTTGTTCTCAAAGTGTAGTTCCTCACATTTCTAAAAGTAAATAATTACCAAGGTCTGGACTGTTTAGCTAAGCAAACAACTTTCCCCAAAACAATAGATCAAAACTAAGGTTTTGTCTTTACCACTTACTTTTTCTTTTGACCAAGTGTTCAGAAGAAAAGCAAATTTGAGTCTTCCAAATAGGCCAGGTTTTTCATTTTCAAATGATCAGTACTTATGGAAACCAAAGGAAACAGTCACCAAAAAGAGAACTTTATTTCTGGCTCTCTGTAAAATAGAAAGTATATTTTTAGGGTCGCAATCATGTATAGTTGTATCCTGATTCCCTTACAGCTAAGGACCTATCATCTTGCCTTTGAGATTACTGCTCTTATGGAGTATGGAGCTTTTCTTTATCTTGATCACTAAGAATTTGTTTCTAAATATGACAGTAGATGACTGCTATGAAATAGAAATATGATATAGCATCTACACATACATACATATGTAGAGGTACAAACAGACATGCATGCTATTCACACATATGTACACATACATGTACACACATGTACGTATATGTGAAGCTCCAATCTTTCTCTTGAGATCCAATCTTTCATTTCTATTTCTATTTGATATGGCCCAGTGGATACAGTGCTGGGCACTCAGAAAGCCTGACCAGTTGTATGAGCCTCTAAAGTCACTTAACCTCTATCTGTTTCAATTTCCTTTTTTATGCAGTTGGCATAATAATCCAGGGTTGTTTCAAGGCAAAAATGAGCTAATATTTATAAACCACTTAGCAAATCTTAAAATTGCTATATAAATACTAGCTATTTTTTTTATAGCATTCAAACTCAATATATTCAAAGGAGAACTGTCATCTTTCTCCCTAAGCCTGTCCCATTTGCCACCTCCTCTCTTTTTCTCCCTAAGTTACTCTAGCTTGAAACCTTGAACTTATCTTTGATTCTTCTTTCTCTCTTATCCTTAGTGTGTACATTATCAAGTCCCACTAATCAACACCTTGCTGTCCTACTATCTCTGCCATCTGTCTCTTTTTCTCTACTCACATTGTCACCACCCAGCTCAAGCTCTTGAGCTTAATACTTTTTGAATTTCCTCCTAATTGGTGTCTGTGTCTCCAAGTTTCTCTTCTTTCCAGTCTAACTTTCACTTAGCTGCCAAAATAATCTTCCCATTGCATAGGTCTGGCTACATCACCATTTTACTCAAATGTTTTTAATTCCCCTCCCCACATCTATTCATCCATCCATATATAATTTATCACATATATTTTTGTTTGTTTACTTTTTAAAATATTTTATTGTCTTTTTTTATTTTACATTACCATAGTTTCTCACTCCCAGAAAGCCATTTCATATAACAAGTAGTATTTTTTAAAGATAAAAGAAAAAAAGAAAAAATTAGCAAAAGTGACCAATACATTGAAAAAGTCCAAAAATTTGTACCATGTATGACTCTTGTGGACCTTCCATCTCTGCAAAGGTGTGGAGTAGGAGTGTCTTCTCATATTTCTTCTTTAGAATTATGGATCTTCTTTGTAATTTTGCAATATTCACCTTTGTTTTTTTCCTGAATATGTTAATAGTTGTTCTTTCCACTTATATTGTTAAAGTCATTGTGTTTTGTTAATTGTTTTCTAAAATCCTCTACAATCTGGTCCCAACTTGCTTTTCTAGATCAATTTTACCTTGATTCTCTTTATATAATATTCTATCTTCTGATCAAACTGTATTCAATCTTGTCCCGTTATCTCTCATATCCCTTTATTTTTTCTGGCTGACTCTTTCTTTCTGCCTCACCATGTCTCAAATGCACTTCCTCCTCACCTCTAGTTTTTGAAAACCCTTTCTTTCCTTAAGGCTCAGCTTAGGTGCCACTTTCTACATGAATTCTCTGCTGATTCCCTCAGCCTTATTTGTGTGCAAGTCATATTCTTCCAGTATACTTTTAGTTCCCTGAAGGCAAGAATTGTATCATTTTTAGCTTTGCTTCTCTGGTATCTTGCACAATGCCTTGTGTTTGGTGTATTCATAATGTATATTTGCTGAGTTGAACTGAATTAATCAAAAAGTGATTGCGTAGGTGTACAAGTCTGAGTTGTTTTACTTAGACTTTTACTACTTAGACTTCTTAGGGCAATGGAGTTCAGAAACACTGAGTACACTGAGAAAGCATAGTGGTGGTGACCTATGGAGTAGAACTTTCTTAACAATAAGAGCATACTTCTGTGACTATAATAAGTACCACTGCTGAGCCTAGGGATTCGGGGTATTGTGCATTATAAAGCCCCTCTCCATTAAGTGGTACCCCTAAGCTCTGTCTACACACATATGGACATATGACATGAGGGAACCTGCCTGACCTTTACAAAGAGGAAGGTCTCCTTTTCCCCCCACATTCGTTGGCTTTTTACATCTTCACCTTGGAGTTTCAGGGAAAATTACTCAAAGTTTAGATTTGGCTCATGTTTAGAGTAGAAAGACAGTCAACATATGCTATAAATCAGGCATAGGGCAGCTATTCATTTCTTCTTCACAAAAGAAATGCTAAACACAAAAAGCAAGTTTGCACTGACAGAAAAAAAGAAACTTAAAGAAGTCAGCAATAACTTACAACTACTATTTTTCTAGGAAGTAGATACATAAAACCATAAAAAAATAAAGTATTTTCAGGCCTAGTGAATAGGCATTTTACGTTTTACCTTAGCTCATCTCACCTTCACCCTTCAAACAATTCTCATCAGACTTTTGGCAAACTAGGCTAGGGTCTGAGCTCATCCTCTGGCCAGGGGTCATCTTTTCCTAGAAACACTATACTGGATTTAGACAGAGCTATTTAAAAAATTATTATTAGAAAACTCTCTTTCCTTTGACTAAATTTAGTCAGATATTACCTTAGTTATTTATGCTGCATTTCTTTTAAAATCCTAACCATTTCCACATATGAGCTAGTTTGATGCTGATTTTCTATTTTATGTCTGATCCAGGGTATCAAGCTAAATTGTCCTAAAAAGGGGACAATGCTGATGAAGCAAAAGTCATATGAAAACAAAACATATATTAAATTGGACCCCTGGCTCTTTTAACCTAGCATTCTCTCTTTAGCAGAAAGTAGAACCAAGGGATTTTTTGAGGGGGAAATCTGATTTTCCTCGATGAAGTCAAGTTCAAATAGTAATGTACTTCCTATGTGTCCCTAGCTTCCCTTAACAAAACATTTGGATCTGTTTTCCGTAAGTTTATCTAAACCTTTCTTGAACTTAGCTATATTAATGAAAGTTTTTATATAATTATGAATTTAAAAAAATGTTCCAAGAAGGGATTCATAGTTGTTTCTATCAGATTACCAAAGGGATCCATGACATAAAACGGTTAAATCTTTCAAATTAAGTGATTTTCTAAGGTCTCTTTCATTTCCAATTTCTATGATCCATTGGAATTTATAACACTTATTGAAAAATGAGTTTATACTTTTAAAGTTTAAACTTTATTGATGGAATGGAATCTTTTTTTATGAAAAAGTTGCATGCCATTGTTTGTTAATATTGTTTGGATAACATTTTTATTAATCCTCATAGTTCTATAAGTACAGTGAAACATTTAATTCATAATATAGAAATGCATTCTTTTCTGTCCTCAACTCCTAGACTCATTAACTTTCCTCTAGTTCTTTTTTTAAAATTAAGTTCATTTATTTATTTATAAATATTTTTCCATGCTTACATGATTCATGTTCTTTCCCTCCCCTCCTTCCACTCCCCTCCCATAGCCAATGAACAATTTCACTGGGTTTTACATGTATCATAACAAGACCTATTTCCATATTATTAATATCTAATCTTTTAGAGTCTATATCCCCAATCATATCCCTGATGGAATGGAATCTTATTGCTCAGAAGATGCCTGGCTCTGCCACTTACTAGTAATATTACTTTAGGCAAAGCCTTTAATCTTTCTGAGCCACAGTTTCCATATTTATAAAATGGGCAAAGTAATAATTGCATTACCTACCTCATTTTATTAAGGCAGCTAGATATCTCAATGGATAGAGCACCAGATCTTGAGTCAAGAGGACCTAAGTTCAAATCCAACCCGAGACACTGGCAGAGTGACCTAGGGCAAGTCATTTAACCCTATTTGCCTCAGATTCTCATTGGTAAAATGAACTGGAGAAGGAAATGACAAACCACTCTAGTATCCTTGCCAAGAAAACACCAAAATGGGATTTTACACGAAGGTTTACACAAAAGTTTATACAAAAAGGTTTTACACGAAGAGTCGAACAAGGCTGGAAAGACTCAACAACAACCTCATTCTATTATTGTACAGATCAAATGAGAATGCCTACAAAGTGTTTGGGGGATTCTGTATTTTTCCTTTTGACCCTGGAAGCTGATGGGGGATGCCCATGTAAGGCACTACTTAAATGTGAGTTATTAATGCATTTAGTCAAATTTTAACTTAGATTTCTATGCTGTATTTGTTCTAAAACCCTCAAGAGAGGTCTAATTTCCCTCACATTTAATTAATAGAAGACAAAGACAAAGCCCAAAGAGATTAAATGATCTATCAGATTATTGTTGACAGCATCAAAAGCAGAGCACAGATGATCAATTATACAATTTTTCTATGCATAGGGTATTACATTATATTTCCTGGTTCATAAGTGCTGCTTATTATAAGTCATGAGGGATTGGTATTTGTTTTCCTAGAAGCAGGTGGATAAAATGAGGCCTGGAATGGTTAAATGATTTGCTTATCCCTATATAAGTCAGTAACAGAAATAAAATTAAGCTTAGGGCTTCGTTGTTTTTTTCCCCCTAGAGATTTGGTTGTGACAAATTTTAGGAAAAAAACCAAGGATCATAAATTCATAGCTGGAAGGGACCTCAGAGACCATATAGGTCAGCTCCCTCATGTTAGAGATAAGAAAACAGAAACCCAGGGAAATTAAATTACTTGATGTCAACCCAAATAATATGGATAGTAAGTTCAGAGCTGGGATTTGAACCCATATCCTCCTCCAACTTCAGAGCCAACACTGTTTTCACCACACTTTACAAACATTGCCTGTCCTTTGTCTCAAAAGGATAATTTATGGCTTGTTGTTTATTGAAGTGAAGGCTTTTGCTGGATTAGAGAACTATTAGTACCTTGCAACCAGTGTTTTAGCCCCTTCAACAGAGGATGGAGAGATGTAGAAGGAGGAGCTAGTGAGGGTTTTATGTGCTCCCTTTTGACCCTAAAAACTGATGGAAGATGCCCATAGAAATTTTAGACTCTATTAAAACAAGAACTGACTACATGATGAATGCCACTTTCTTTGTTTAGCTGTGCCACAAAGGCCTCAGATTTTATGAATTTTTAGAAATGAGGAAATTGAGGCCTTAAGTTTCCTGTAGAATCTTAGAAGTGATTTCTCTCAGGTCACACATGTGGTAAATCTGGGATTAAAACCTAGGTTTTTGGACTCAGTCTGGCATCTGTGGATCTATATACCAGTTGATTCTTTCTCCTATTCTAACTCTTTTAGGGAGAAAATAACCATAGCATAGGAAGTAGGATGTTAGCTGTACAATATTGAAACTAGATCCAGCCTCTGAAATTTTTCATCGAGATATTTTCATTAGATGATGTAGGATTAGTTGTTAATGTCAATGATAAATAAAGGGATGAATAAAGTGAGTAAATTTCTGACCTTTCCACCCATCTAGAACTGCATAGGTTAAAGATTAAAGGCATGCTAGTGAGGATTAGTCATGATAGGAATTCATTGGTAAGATACTTGAACTATGAGATAACTTCATATCCTAACTTTAACATTGTGTGTGTGTGTGTGTGTGTGTGTGTGTGTGTGTGTGTGTGTGTGTGTGTGTTGAAGAAGAGTGAGAATGGAATACGACCAATAGTTTTCTATAGGCTGTACGACCAAAAAGAAATTCCATCCCAGAAGTTTGGAGACAAACACAATGGAGAGAGGGGAAAAATAGTGTAAGCTAAAAAAAATTTGTCCTATGGAAACATATTCTTTGTGTGGTAATATGTTCCTTAGAGTTATATTCAAGCAAAACCATTGGAAATAAATCTAGATTAAAAAATATATATTGGATGTGGTGCAGAATTACCCTCTTTATAGGGTGTTTATTTGCCTAACAAATGTTTTAGTAAAAAAGATTTTTAAATAACAAAGTTTATTTTAAGATCTTTTTAAGACCTGCCTAATGGATGAGAAATAAAAAAATAATATTAAGGATTTTTAAAGTTGTTATGCAGGTCTGGGTATTTGGGATAGCTCAGTTTTCTTTGATCTTATAACATTAAAAAAACTTATAGGGGCAGCTGGGTAGCTCAGTGGATTGAGAGCCAGGCCTAGAGACAGGAGGTCCTAGGTTCAAATCTGGCCTCAGACACTTCCCAGCTGTGTGACCCTGGGCAAGTCACTTGACCCCCATTGCC
>NC_058131.1:453297916-453335151 GCF_016433145.1 Gracilinanus agilis | reverse complement strand
CTCTCTCTCTCTCTCTCTCTCTCTCTCTCTCTCTCTCTCTCTCTCTCTCTCTCTCAAATTGAGTGGTGAGAGAATGGAAAGAGAAGAAAAGTTTGCATGGGAAGAGAGTAGGAGATGGGAATCAAAGGTACAGAGGGTTTGGTCTTAATGAAACTAAGGTCTACCTCTTCCTCAGAGAGGAATTAAGGACAAGAGAATGGTGAGGACTTCAAACGGAAAAAAGTTAAGCTACAGCAGAGGTGAGAAAAAGGAAAAGTAGTAATGAGTGGAGTAACTGGAAATTACAATCAAGATAAAGAATAGATTTTAGAGGAGGGATGAAATACAGGGAGAGAAGGAAAGTAGGGAAGATTTTGGTTCAATGAAGAAATTTTAGAATTCTGGATCACAGAAGTAGCTCATTTGTGGGCTATGATGAGATCAAGGGGATGATCATCCCTGTGTGGGTCTGGAGTTCTCCTAATGCCTTTAAGAAAACCTTTGTGCTAAAAAGTTGGGTTTTGCACTGAGGCATTGCTTGGTATCCTTAAAAGCACTGGACAATTTCTCAAATGTAATTCAGGTTTCCTCCTCTTCAATTATGAACTTCTCAAAAAATAAGGGAGAATTGCCTGGGTCACCAGTGCAAAGTTTTGAAAGAAACAAAGAAACCTCTATACACTAGCTGCCTACATGACAGGGGTCAGTCAGCATCCCTTTGCTTCCACTAGCTTGTAATCCAATCTGCTCTATAGGCTGAGGACCTCCCCTTTGAAATTCTATCTACATTGAAGCCTAGGAATTTCCCCCTTGAATTCCTATCTGCTCCTACAGTCTGCTCTTTCCCTGGTTTAATGCTGCTCACAGGCTATGGCACTTTCAATGGGGAAATGGTTTTTAAAAAAATCTATAGCATATATGTATATGTATCTATTAACAGGTATGTATATAAAATAAGATATCATGCAGTAATAAATGACAAATGTGACAAATTTAGAGAAATATGGGAAGATTTTTTTGAACTGATGCAGAATGAAGTCAACAGAACTATGAGAATAATAGATATAATCATGCCATAATGCAACTGCATTGATGCAATAATGTTAATAAATGATTACTAAAAAGAAGTTGAACTGTAAATACCTGAACAATCAATAATGTCCCAGTGAAAAGACAACTAAATGTCTGACTCTTAAGTAGGAGGACTTAGGTTCACATTCCACTTTTGATACTTAACTTACCTGTGCAACCTTGGGCAAATTACTTAATTTCTCTCCTGACAATCTTGGGCAAGACTTCTGAAGTTTTTCCTTACCTTCAGGCTTGCATCTCAAACTACCAATTGGACTTCTCTAACTGGATGTCCTATAGTCATTTTAAATTCAGTCTGTCCAAAACTTGAACTCATCTTTCCCTTAAACCTTTTCCTCTTCCTGACTATTATTGTGGAGGGCACTATGATCCTGCCAGCTAAACTTCATACTCTTTAATTATCCTCTTCCAGTTGCCACATTCTGTCACGCCTACCTTCACAACATCTTTCATATATTCTCTCTTCTTTCCTCTGATGTTGTCCTATAGTATTACAATAGCCCTTATTGATCTCCCTTGCTTATGTCTTTTTCCATTTTATCCTCCATTCAGCTACCAAATTCTTCCAAAAGCAGAAGTCTCTAATGAAGCCACTTTGCTCCTACCTTTCCTTAATAAATTATATTGGTTCCCAATTACCTCCAGGAGTAAATACACGATACAATCTCTACTTGACTTTTAAATCCTTCTTAAACTAGCTCTCTTCTACTTTTCTATTTAAGTAACTTCCACTTACTCTACAATCTAGTGACATTTGTTTCCTTGCTATTCTTTGCATATGACATTCCATGTCTTGAATTTTTGCATTTTCACTGGCTATCTCCCATTCCTGAAATTTTCTCTTTCCTCATTTCCACCTTGAGGCTACCCTGAAAGGAAAGGTCTCATCTTCTGGAAGAAGACTTTCCTGATTCCTTCTTAATATTAGTGCCTTCCGTCTGAGATTACAGTCCATGCATATATGTGTATGTATATCTATATCTATCTATCTATACACACTTACATGCATATAAATACACTAATGTATTTATATGCATGCATATACATATATTTATTGTATGTATACAGTTGTTTGGATATGATCTCCTTTATTAGAAAGTGAGCTCCTTGAGGGCAGGCACTATATTTGCATAATGTCTGACATATAGTGTTTCATAAATACTTGTTGACTGACTGACTGACAGCCTCCCTGGGCTTCATTTTCCTCATCTGCAAAATTAGAGGGTTGAGCCAGATAGTTTCATAGTTCCTTTCCCATCCAGATGGAAGCTCCTATGATCTGTGTACCTCTCCCTAATCTCTCTTCTATACCTAAGGCTTGCATTGCCAACTGTCTGATGTTAAAATGGAATTAATTACCTTCCTCTATAAGTCAAAGTTACTTATTTGTGTTGAGGGCATTATGTCTGTTACCCAGTTTTGAAACCTCAGTTGCTGTCAACTCTTCCCACTCTTATACCCTGTTATTTCCAGTCAATCATCAAGTCTTGTTCACTTTATCTCCTCAACATTTCTTGCATTTTGTCCCTTCCCTTTACTCACATAGTTACCACATGTCCTTTAAACTCTGGTCAAGTATTGTCTAGAAGAGAGGCATAATGGCCCCAGGCACGAGCAGCCTGAACTAGTTTAAAATATACATAATTGGGAAATGTTTAATAAAATAAATTCAGGGACCTGGATAATGTTAATTTGTGGTTTTCTAAGTCAATGTGGGAGTCTATAGGGATCCCACACCACTAACAGATCTCTTTGCTTCCACTTTTATCCCTTTCCAATACACCCTCCACAAAGCTACCAAAATGATCTTCCTAATGCACAACTGCATTACTATGTGCTCAGAAATCTTTAGTGTCTCTCTATTACCTTTAAAATAAAATACAAACTCCTTATCCTGACATAAAAAATTTTCAAAAATCTGGCATCTACTTATTCTTCCTTCTTTCTTCATACTACTCTCCTTCATGCAGCACAGTATAATGAATAGAGTGCTAGAAATGGAGTCAGGGATTCTTGGGTTCAGATTTTGTTTCTGACATATACTATTACATGACTGTGGACAAGTCTCCTATGAGTCTCTCTTCTTTCTTGAAATGAAAATAGTAATATCCATCATTAACTTACCCCACAAGATTGTAGTGAGGCTTAAATTTGATACTCTTTTATAAAGTATTTAGAAAACTTTAAAATGCTAAAGAAAAGTTATTATTATTATTATTATTATTATTCCAGTGAAAATGACCTATTTGTTTTTCCTGAAGCTTGACATTCACCACCTCTAAAATAAATTAATAGTCATTTTATCTCGCCACTGAACAAAATTCCTAGCGTGAACTATTTCTGGTTCCTTAACCATTTCTAGTAAGCTTCCCTGGCCATTCCCCACATCCTAAGTCATGATCTTAAATAACACTTGGGTTTGAAATATTTTTTTGCATAAACCACCCCCCAGAATAGTTGCTCCATTAGTTATTTAATAGTTAAAAGCACTCTTAAGCTATAGGAATCAGATTGGTGTTCATTTGGTTTCTTAGAAAAAGGAAATGCAGGAAGCTCTTTCAGCAATGATGAACAAACTAGAATTTTCAACTATTTGATCTCCCTCTTGTCAGAAAGAAGCAAAGAAACAAACCAAAAAATGAATGAGCTGAAGCAGTTCATTCTTGTATGCAGTTCATTCTTTTAAGATTATAACACAGTGATTCTAGCTTTTTGGATAAAGAGAACTTGGGACTTGAAAGGTATTGATATAATCTGTAAAAGTCAGTCTGAGGGTGAAGGTGGGAACCTGGAGAATATAATGTGCTTGGGAAGAAGGAAGGTTGGAAAAGTTTTAGTGTAAACGAGAGAAAATTAAAACTATTTTCATGTCAACAAGTTCCCGAATGTAACAATTATTTTATACATACATAAATTTCATTTTTAATATTTTTTAAAAATAGCCCTATCATTAACTTTTTTCATGACTTCTATTCACATCATACAGAATAGTGTTCCATAAGATACAGTTTAGGAAGGAGGGAAAAAGAACTTTCTTGAATTAACTTGCAATAGTCTTGAAGTTTAGGTACCTTTAGTCTTTAAGGCTGTCTGTCCTAGAGTACTTGTAAATGCATATATCACAAATTAATGGATTTTATATTATATAACTATGCAATATTTATATTATATAAAACAAGCTATTTATAGAGATATATTTTATACTAGAAATATCATTTTAATATATTTAAATATATAAATACAAGATCTACTTATATATAAATATTTTAAGCTCAAAAAGTAGGCAAACTGAAGGGACAGAGGACTGAAAACAGTACAATCTCATACTTTGTAAATTCTGTTTTGTAAATTCTGACAAGTGTTTTGAGAACAAGAAAGGCTCTATAGCTTCCCCAAACCTGTGTGGCTTCCTAGTGTGTCTATAATGTGTCATTTCCAGTCCAAATTATTGTTTGGATCCCCCATTTTCTGGGAACATTTGTCACAGGAACTAATTTGCCCAAAGCAAAAGATTAAGTGCTTCCTGTCACCAGTGAGTGATTCCATAGCTAAGGAATAAATAGATGAGATAGGCCCATGGAATTCAGAACCAGAAAGAGTTGAATTCTGACTAGCATGAGAATACAATTGAGATCTTAACTCCTAGCAATGAATCCTAATTAGCTTAGGAAAAATCACCAAGTTTCTTGTTTAAGTGACCATGATAATGAGAAATACTTAATAGGAAGGTAGAATGAAATAAGAAAGACAGGCATACCTCAGAGATATTGTGAATTCAGTTCCAGATTGCCACAATAAATTAAATATAGAAATAAAGCAAGTCACATGAATTTTTTATTACCTAAGGATATACTAGATATATTTATGCTATGCTGTAATCTATTAAGCACACCATATTATTATGTCTAAGAAATAATGTACATGCCTTAATTAAAAATACCTTTTTTTGCTAAAAAAAATGCTAACCAGCATTTGAACCTTCTATAAGTCATAATCTTTCTTGTCTTGACATTGATGACTGCTGACTGATTAAGGCGGTTGTTGTTGAAGGTTGAGATTGGCTGTGGCAATTTCTTAAAATAAGACAATAATAAAGCTTGACTCTTCCTTTGACTGTTCTTTTCACAAAAGACTTCTCTGTAGTAGGTGATGCTGTTTGATAGCATTTTACCAACAGTAGAACTTTCTTCAAAAATGGAATCAGGGGGCAGCTGGGTAGCTCAGTGGGTTGAGAGCCAGGCCTGGAGACGGGAGGTCCTAGGTTCAAATCCGGCCTCAGACACTTCCCAGCTGTGTGACCCTGGGCAAGTCACTTGACCCCCATTGCCCACCCTTACCAATCTTCCACCTATAAGTCAATACACAGAAGTTAAAGGGTTTAAAATAAAAAAAAAATGGAATCAGTCCTCTCAAACCCTATTGCTGCTTTATCAACTAAGTTCATGTAATATTCTTAATAGTGTAGTATTCCAGGTAATAGGGAGGCCCAAGGAGAGGGAGAGAGATGAGGAACTGCCAGTGGGTGGAGCAGTCAGAACACATGCAACATTTAATTTGTGGTACCCCAAAACAATTACAATCGTAATATCAATGACCACTCGTCACAGATCGCCACAACAGATATAATAATGAAAAAGTTGGTTATGTTGCAAGAATTACCAAAATGTGACACTAAGACACAATATGAACATATACTGTTGGGAAAATGGCACCAATGGACTTTGTTCAATATAAGGTTGCCACACAAATCAATTTGTTTAAAAAAAACAACGCAACATCTGCAAAGGGAATAAAGTAAAGCTCAGTCAAATGAGGTATACCTATAGAAACTAGCATGATCAGGGCTAAATACGTAGATCTACTTACCTCAGGAAAGATGAATGCCTTGTGATGCCCCAGATTTACTTTTATCAGAATTTATCATCTGTATCATACAAATAATAATATTGTTCTTCTCTTTCACTAAGCTAGACATCCTGTAATAATGAAATTATCCTTGATGTTGACACTAGTCTTATCTGTAGTTTGAACTTGACTACACCTAGAATTGCCTTCCCATCTTTTAATCCATAGGAGAGACACTCTCTTTTCATAGCCTTGATCTTATGTCTTTCTTTCTTGCTTTCTCTCTCAATAATATCTCTAAGACAGAAAGACAAGGGCTAATAAATAGAATTAAGTGACTTGCCCAGGGTCACACAGTTAGGGAGTGTGTGAGGCCAGATTTGAGCCCAGGTCCTCCCAACTCCAGACCTGATTGTCTATCCACTGTGCCACCTAACTGCCCCTGATCTCATGTCTTTCAAATGACTATTCTGCGTGTGAAGCAGCATGATATTCAAGGGACCCTTAACTGGGAATCAGAAGATTAGACTTTGATCTAGCTATGTGTTATCAGGCAGATCACTACTTCTCTTAGCCTCATTTTCATCATCCATGAAAAACAGCCATTGGACTGGGTAATGATTAAGGCCCCTTCCACATTTAGAATGATGATGTATAGAAAAATTCTTTTCCTTCCTTTTTTTTTCTTAGGTTGAAGGAAAACAAAGTCTCATTTATATTCATAGGGACAGTCATTGTCAATTACGTTTTTAAAATTGAGGAAAAAATAAAAGACATACTGGCAGACTGAAAAATGGTTATAGAAATGTCTTGATTTAAAAACAAAGCAAAGAAAAAAAATCTTATAAGCCAGTGAGTTTTATTTTGTTTTCTGGCAAAAATTCTCGAACATGTTATTAAAGAGATGGTTAATGAAAATCTAGAAAAGGAATGTGTGTCACAGTAGTGACAGTGTTACTGGTATAGTCACATTTACTACTCCCCCTTACCCTGATTAGGGCAGGTACTTAAGACCTTGGCAATGAAAGCAACAAACCTATTTTTAGGACAGTGGCCCTAATCACAGCCTTGGCCAGCATTCATAGATTTAAAAGGGAAGAGAGTTCCTTATTGCTAGGCATGATGTTGAGTCCCTCAGCCCTTGCTTTTGAATCCTGGATTTTTCACAGTACCATGCTCATCAGGATATCTAGGGAAGGCTGCCTGACTGAGTGATCCTTTTTGGGGGACAAATGGTTCATGACAATCTGAATCCTATTTCCACTAGAGAGAGTGTGAGGCAGCACTGAGGCTGTCTGTCTTTCCTCATATGTGGAGGTGCAGTGGTCAATACATCAGATAGGTACCTATGAACCCAGCTCCACTAGTTGCTCATTCAACTAGTTCATTTGTTTTCTGCCAAGAAGACTCCAAAGGTTACTGTGGGAGGCTTTATTAGTGGTGTATTGACACTTCTCGACACTGTCAGTCAATGAGAAACCAGCAGAGCTTCCAGGAGCAGTTGGAGCAGAATGAAGTGGGGACAAGAGAGAGGAAAGAGGGCAGAGACTGAGGGAGTCCTGTTCAGGGCATTAAGCTGTCCCTTAGGGATAGAGAGGAAGATCTCTAGACAATCCAGGAACTGTGAGTGATTAGTCCATTGGCTAGGGGGTTTCAATGTAATTTATATAGGGTTTTTTTTTTTTCTGGAGTATTCCCTTTTTAACTATCTAATTGTAAGTGGGGCATTCCTCCTTGCCTTGAAGAAAAAAGGGGAGTGTTTCTTCCTGACCTTGAAGTAAGGGTGGATCCTTTCCCCTTAAACATCTGAGCCACTATGGGCTTTATTTCCAGATGCAAGGTGCTGAGGGGCCGCCCAAGTGCATTGGCCTCATGGCTATCTTGACAGTACTAACTCTATGCCAAGGACGGTATCCTATCAGAATATATATAGATGGGAGGTGGGAGCATGAGTGTTTTGCTTTTAGCAAATCAGCTAGTAAATTTCCATAGCAAATTAAAATTGGGCCACAAGTCCCAAAGTTAAGCCCCAGAATAATAAAATAAAGTTCAAATGGTATTGGAAAATTATCCTATTTAAGAAATATCAAGAGATAACCTGAGAATCATATTTTCACTACAAAATTATTGGAATCAGCATGACTTCATTAAGTCATACCAGATGGGTATATTTTGTCAGGTATACTAGATTGGTTGGTGGGGGGTGGGGAAGGCTATAGATATAATTTACCTAAATTTTAGCAAAGCATTTGATGAAGTTTCTTATGCTATTCTTGTAGACAAGAGAAGAGATACTGGCTAGATACAATTAGGTGAATTCACAATTGGCCTAAATAGCTGGACATGGCTTAATGGCATAACCTAGGGATATACTCTTGATCTTTTGTTTTTGCCATAATAGACCAGCACTGGCCCAGGGGAGGGACTGGGCATTATTTCCATCAAGGGAGCTCCCAGCTAGAGTCCACTTATAGACTGGGTTCAGTCCTGCTGAAGACTGGCCTGTACAGAGAAAGGACAATCACTTCTTTTCTCATTATCTCTGGGTTTTTACACCCTTGCTTGAAATCCCCAGGAAAAATTACTTAAATGTAGGGTTTTCTACAGATCTTTGGGATCTGTAAAATAAGGTGGAAAAGTATTCATTGTACAAAATAAATCAGGTATAGGGCACACATTTTTTTCTTCCACACAAAAGAAAGGCTTAAAAGAACAAAAGAAAAACAAAAGTGAATTGAGAAAGACTTGAGATGTTAAATAGTATTCATAATAGTAACAGTTAACACTGATATAGCTCTGTGCTAGATATTATGCTATCTATGACTCCTGTTAGATTCTCTTAGGAGCTTAATGCTTAAAATATTAAAACATAAAGTGCTGCATTCATTTTACCATCATCTCCAAATAACAATAAAAACTAGCATTTATATAGAGCCTACCATGTGCCAGGCACCGTGTTAAAACATTTTGCAAATACTATCTAATTTGATACAACAGTTGTGGGAGGTAGGTTTGTGTTGCTATTAATTAAGACTATTTTATAGTTGAGGAAACTAAAGTGAGCATAAACTCAGTGACTTTCCAAAAGTCTCACATCTATTAAGTGTCTGAGGCTGGATTTGATCTTGAGTCTTCCTGAGTCAAGGACCAGTCATCTCTCTGCACCCTTTGTACTCTCTTAACAACTCCTTCAAGGTCTGTGCTTTCTGGCCAAGGCTTGGGTTCATCCTCCTGTTAGAAGTCTCCCTTATCTTCTATGAAGTGTTGTAGTAGTTGTAAGGAATACCTCCTACAATATACCTGACACTGACTAAGGGACCTAGGATCTCCTGACCTCTCAAACTCATGAGGTTGCCTCTAAGGCTGGAAATATCCATCTCAAGAATAGAACGTATTATTCTCTGCTTAGAAAAAGAAATACAAGATAGAAGAGACTGCAGTGCCTTGAGATTCTTATTTGATGGAGTTCAGAGCCTAGAATCAGGAAGACTCATTTTCCTGAGTTCCAGTCTGGTCTGAGACAAGTACTTATAAGCTGTGTGACTCAAGGCAAGCCACTTAACCCTGTTTGCCTCAGTTCTTCATCTGTCAAATGAGCTAGAGAAAGAAATGGCAAACCACTATCTTTTCCAAGAAAACTCCAAATGGGGCCATGAAGAATCAGACATGACTGAAACATTTACTGGTACTAGGGAGGGAAAGGAGGAGAAGAAATCTGCCCTCTTCCCAACTTGGGACAGCCAAGAAAGAGCTGTCACAATGCTAAGCCATATGTCTAGGAAAAGGAAAAAGAGAGTAAGAGTGGCTCTTCCTGGGCTCACCTGCCAGTTCTCTTTGACACAACCCCTCCTCCCTCTGCTGCCATCATGGGGACCAAGGGATTGCCATGTTATCCCAAAGTCCTTTAGTCTTGAGTGTATCTGTTCCTGGAAGTAACCCTCCATGGCATGGATTCCCATTGTACTGTTTACAGGTAGCTAGGTGGTACAATGGATAGAGTATTGGGCCTGGAGACAGAAAGATCTGAGTTCAAATGTATCCTTACACATTTTTAGCTGTATGATCTTGGACAAGCCACTTAATCTCTGTTTTCCTCAGTATTTTCATCTAGAAATAATAGGGGAGAATAGCACCTACCTCCCAGGGTTGTTACAAAGATAAAATGAGACAATAGTGCCTGACACATAGTAAGTATTATATAAATGCTAGCTATTTAAAATTTTAAAAAGTTATTTAGATGATGGGTAGCTAGGTGGCTAGAGAGAGTGAAGCCTAGAGATGGGAGGTTCTGGGTTCAAATTTGACCCTGACACTTTCTAGTTGTGTAAGTCATTTAACTCTCATTGCCTAGCCCTTACCATTCTTCTGTCTTAGAACCAAATACAGAGAATTAATGAGATGGAAGGTAAGGGTTTACAACGCAAAAAAGGACAAAGAGGAGTGGAAAAAGACAGGTCGTGTCCTCAAAGAGCTCATATCCTAATAGAGAAATTCAGCACATAAAAGGAGGAAGAAGGAAGGATAGCAGTAATGGGACAAGATAGAAAAGTCCAGAGAGTGAGGGAACAATAGGCATGGATGGCCTGGAGAGGTCCTTAAATGGTGATAATGGGCAGACACTCACCAATCAGAGAACCTTGGAGGCAGGGGTGAAGGCATCTCTGGAATTCATTTCTGGGTTTTGAAAAGGATGGTGATAGTGAATTGAGTGATGGAGAATAGAGAAGGCCCTCATGCTGATGGCACATAATGATCCATTGGAAGAACTCAGGATGTTTAGACTGGAAAGAAGACTGGGTAGAGTATGGCAGCCATGTTCAAGCTCTTAGTACGAAGGCTGTCAATTGTTCTTTTTGAACCCATAGAACATATCTAGAAGTCAGGGGCAGATGTTGTAAAGGTTAAATTTAGAGCTGGTGTAAAAAAAACACAGCAACTTCTTAACAAACAGAGCTATTCAGAAGTGAAATGAACTTTCTTGGGAAATAATGGGTTCCTCCTTAAATAGAGGTTTGTTTATTTATTCATTCCTTTGTTTGTTTATGCCTCTCTTCCTTCCTTCCTTCCTTCCTAGGTTTGTTTGTTTGTTTATTTATTTAAACCCTTATCTTCTGCCTTAGAATTGGTTCCAAGGCAGAAAAGTGTTAAGGGCAATAGCAATGGAGGTTAAGTGACTTGCCCAGGGTTACACAGCTAGGAAGTATTTGAGGTCAGATTTGAACCCAGGCCCTCCTGACTCCAGGTTTGGCTTTTAATCCACTGAGCCACCTAGTTGACCCCCTTAATAGAGATGTATCTAGATATAGGATCCGAGGTCTAGAGGCAGAAAATCTCAGAGATGACATTAAATGGGGACATTAAATGACTCGCTTATGGTTACAGAGATTTTAAGTGCCAATAGTGGGATTTGAAAACAGGTCTTTTGACTTCCAAGTAAAGGATTTTTCATTTGTACCTGCTACTTACTACTTGTTTGCTTTGAGGTAGAAAAAGATTCTTACTCAGCTACAGATTGAACTGAGTGGTCCTTCAGGTCCGTTCCAACTCAAAATCTATTAAATTGAGGCATGTTAAAGGAATGGAATACTATCATGCAGTGAAAATGAAGTGTTCAGGGAAATCTGGATAGGTTTCTATGAAATAACAAAAAGAGGTTGTAGGGACAGTTTCATTTTCGTCTCTGTATTTCTGGCACTTTCCACAAAGTTTCCTGTATGGTAAAAGTTTAAAGAATGCTTTTCAAATAGAATTGAATTGAAAAAAAAAACAGAAGTAGAAAACAGAATAAACACATATCATTTAACTTTTTTCTGCTTTAGTTTCCATGAATATAAATATGATAATAGCACCTACTTGCAATGGTTGTTGTGAGGATAAAATAGGCTAATATTTGTAAAGGGTTTCACCATTTGTCTGTCCATGAAAAGCTCTTTGCAATCTATAAAGCAATGTATAAAGGTTTGTTGCTCAGTCATTTTTCAGTTATGTCCAACTCATTGTAATCCCATTTGGGGATGTCTTGGGAAAGACATTTGGAGTGGTTTGCCATTTCCTTCTCCATCTCATTTAAAAGATGAGGAAACTGAGGCAAACAGTTAAGAGACTTGCTCAGGGTCATGTAGCTAGTAAGTGTCTGAGACAAGATTTGAATTCAGGAAGATGTCTTCCTGACTCCAGGCCCAGCACTTTAGCCATTGCATCACCTGGTTTCTCCACATAAAAGGTAGTTATTATTATTACTATTGCAATAAAAGGAGAAATTAATGGGAGAAAGTGGATTAAGACTTCTGATTAGAGATTTAGAGAAAGCAATTGAAAAGTTATGACATTTTATACATTGAAATTAATTCATTTTCATCTACTGTACTTGGTTATAAGTTTAATTAGTTGTATTGATATTTAATATCCCCACAATAAATCATTTTTAAAGATCAAGTCCAGATATACTAGAATGGAATTTGGAACTATGCCCTCCCAAAAACTTAACTATGTTAGACCCAGTGATCCAGTTCCTTGGTCAGTACTTCAAAGGGAGCAAAGAAAAAGGGAAAAAACTCATATGTGAAGAAATATTAATAGTACTTCTTATTGTAGTGGCAAAGAATGAGAAACTAAGGAGATATTCAACAATTGCGAAATGGCTAAACAGATTATAATATATTAATGTTATTGTTTGGTCGTTTCAGTCATGTCTCATTTTTTATGATCCTATTTGGCGTTTTCTTGGCAAAGATACTGGAGTGGTTTGCCATTTCCTTCTCTAGCTCATTTTACAGATGAAGAAACCAAGGCAAATAGAGTTAAGTTACTTGTTCTAGGTCACATAGCTAGTAAATGTCTGAGGCCATATTTGAACTCAGAAAGAAGAGTCTTTCTGACTTCAGACCTGACACTTTATTCACTATTCTACCTAACTGTTCCATATATGAATGTAATTACAATGCAAGAAATGACAAAAAAGAAACCTGAGAAGACCTTATATGAACTGAGGCAGTAAATTGGGAAGAACCAGGAGAACAATTTATCCATTGGTAACAGTATAGAGAAAAACCAACTTGGAAGACTTAAAAACTCTGATGATCAATTACGATCAATAATTGATTGATATTGATCAATCAGGATTCAAAAGTATGAAGCATGTGCTACTCACCACCTGACAGAGTGGGAAATAGATGCAGGATTTTTTTAAATGGCCAATATGGGATTTTGTTTTGTTTGACCATGCATGTTTACTATAGGTTTTTTTCTCTTTTTTTTCTCTTCAATATGAGGGAGGTGGGAGGAAGAGGGCAGATAGGAATTAGGATTTCACTTTTCTCCCCCCAAAACAGAAGGAATATGAGAGAACCTGAAAGGAAAAGCAAGCTTCTATATAATGGAGATCTGCAGTTTCATATATAATCCTCTCCTCTGCTATATATATATATGGAAAGTCATATTTTATTTGATGTTTAAGTTCAGATTTTTAATACCAGTCAACAGAAATCTTAAAATCCTTGGATTTGAAAGAAAAATCAAATGACAATAGTCACAATTCCTAAGATTTATATGGGTTTTGCCATGTTCTTCAACAAGAAAACATTAAAGTTACAATGCAATGTTATCACTTTTTAAAGAGTTTCAGGTGAATATGATGATTATTTATATATGCTCCAAGCTCAGGTCAATTATAGTAAAGTACCTTCTATAATGGAGGAACAATGAAATAAGAAAGTAGAACCATGAAGCACTTTTTATTTATTGTCCTAGAAGAAGAACAGCTGTGTGTCTCCCCACAAAATGGTTAAGAGCTTCATTTCAGTCTATATTGGAAGGTCCCTCCCACAGCTTTTGAGGGATTTACAAAGACAAGCCCTTAGTGCCCTTTTTTCAAGGGTTTCCTGCGGGGACAAAAATAGGAGAGGACATATGCAAATGGTTTCAACTTTTTGCAGATTACCTCCCCCCTTTGATTTAAAGCAGTGTCTTTTCCATATTGCCTATGTCTATGCTGGTGTTTATTATTAGCACACTATATTAAGGACTCAGGAGCTATTTATGCATCTGTTACATACTCTCTTAGGGACCAGGTTTGCCCTCCACTGCCTGAGCAGAAATCTCAGTGACTTCAATAGAAGCTGCATATGTTTATCCAGAGGCAGCATTTGGTTCTTTCACATTTGGGACTAGAAGGTCTGTTTAATATATTATACAGCAATGAATATGTAACAAAATGGTTGTAGTTCTCACCTTAGACCAGAAGTGATCCTTCCAAAGTTAGAAATAATAGACAATAAAAGTCTTCTTGGGGGGGCAGCTGGGTAGCTCAGTGGAGTGAGAGCCAGGCCTAGAGACGGGAGGTCCTAGGTTCAAACCCGGCCTCAGCCACTTCCCAGCTGTGTGACCCTGGGCAAGTCACTTGACTTGCCCACCCTTACCACTCTTCCACCTATGAGACAATACACCGAAGTTAAGGGTCTAAAAAAAAAAAGAAAAGTCTTCTTGGGTCCTGTGAAGAAACAATGGTTGCTTGCACTTCAGACTATTTCACGAAAGGTCTTGGCAAAGGAAACCACATACTGCTTTTGCTACTTAAAGTGTGGACCAGGGTTCTATTAGCCTATACTGTTGGCCAGAACACTCAGAAAATCCATTTAATCCATGACTGACTGCTGTCAAGATCTTGCTGTATCATTCTAACAAAATATTCCAACCAGAGATACATACTATTATGCCCAAATGATAAATGTGCAGTTCTGAGAGAAGACAATAATAGTTCCATGGGCACTATTTTCCTAGGATGTATGTGTAGCCTTTTAGCAAATGAATATAAGAAAGAATAGCATTAACACTCTTTTCAGATCTTCCTATTATCTGAACTAAAGATAGAAGAGATTTTGTTTTTTGTCTCTGTAAAGAATAAGTATCATTCATTATAAAATTTTAAACTTCAGCTTGGGTATCTAGAAACCTACCCCTCTATTTTGGTCAAGGACATTACCATTCTTCCCAGTTCATAACCCGAAGACCTTCTTTGACTCTTAATTCTCTTTCATTTCCATATAAAATCCGTTCCCAAATATATATTATATCTATTTCTTTCTCTCTATTTAAATGGCCACCATCTTTGTTCAGGCTCTCCTCATCTCTCTTGGACTATTACAGTAGCTTCTTACTTGAGTTCCTTGCATTTGGTTTCTTCATCCTTTACATCATCAGTTCTCAGCCCAAGGACCCCTGAGGAGTCCCCATTTCAGGTGATCTGTAAAATCAAAACTATTTAAAAAATAAAATAAATACATTTGAATTTCTAATATGGAAATATCAAGATATAAACTACCTTAACAAAAACTCTTGGCAGGGATGGGGTGGAGTTTCAATAATTGTTCAGAGTATAAAGTGGTGAGACAGTGAGGTGGCTCAGTGGATTGAGAACCAAGCCTAAAGACAAGAGGTCCTGGGTTCAAATCTAGCTATGCAATCCTAGGCAAGTCATTTAACCTCCATTGCACCCTTACTGCTCTTCTGTCTTGGAACCTGTAAAAAAAAAAAAAAGTAAAGCGGTCCTGAAACCAAAAGGTTTGAGAACCACTGCTCTACACAGCTGCGTAGGTTCCAAGAATAAACATGCTAAAGAAGCTCCAGCTCCTATTCCCTCTTTCCCCTGAAATAAAATATTCTGTTCATCATTTAAAACCTTTCACAGTCTGCTTCTAGCCATCTTTTTTAATCTTTTTTTTTTTTTAACCCTTACCCTCCCACCTTAGAATATCAATACTATGTATTGCTGCTAAGGCAGAACAATAAGGGCTAGGCAAAGGAGGTTAAGTGACTTGCCCAGGTCACACAACTAGAAAATATTTGAGTGCAGATTCAAACCTAGGACCGTCTGTCTCAGGGTCTGGCTCTCAATCCACGGAGCCACCTAGCTCTCTGCTCTCAAGATCTATTTATCATCTCTGATAAAATCTGATAAGGACAGCTTAGTTGATAAGAAGTAAGGACACAGGGGACTATCTTTTAGCTCATGCTTCCAGCTCTGTCTCCAGGAGCATGGAGTTTATTATATATATTTCAAGACTCATTTCACACAAAAGAACCCCACCAAAACTTTTCAGATGCGCAGAAGTTACAAATTATGTCATATCAAAACACAAAAGGTCTCATTGGCTTCAGAATAGAACAAGGCCAAGGCTGAATTTTGACTGGGTTCTTACCAGAAAGCCAAGTCAGGGACTATTTTCTGAGGGCTGAAATGCCCCTGATAAGGTTTTGGCCTTGGTTGTACCAGGCAGCTGCATTTCTGGCCAAAGGGGAGGAGTGTTAACCTCTTAAATTCAGGTTTGCTAGGAACTTAAAACCTTTTCAATAAGGCCACAATACTTTTCATCAAGAAATCACAAGGATCACAAAAGGAGTCAAAAGAGGAGTCTCAGATTTTTATCTATTCTCTTATTGGCTTCCCACATATTTCCCCCTTTTCTTTAAATTAAAATGATTTATTACACAGGAAAACTTTTAATAATGAAAGGAGTCATCAATTATTTATAATCATTATCTGTATCTGATAGGATTTACAGATTAAACTGTTTATTTATGGCTCTCTACACTCTGCTGTTCTTCATGACATTTTATTTTATTTTCCATCTCCGTACCTTTGTATACCTTTTTCCTCCTACCTGGTATGTCCTCCCACTCTTTCTTCATCTCTTAGAATTACCCCTTTTCTTCAAAGGTCAGCTCAAGTACCACCTTCTATAAGAAACCTTTTATAATCCCTTCAACTACTCCATCCCTACCCCAGATAGTCTGTGTGTGTGTATATATATTTGTTGTTGTTGTTTGCATTTGTATTTTGTGTATATGTGGTTTCTCTTGATAAAATGTAAGTTCCTTGACGGCAGGGACTAGTTTGTGTTTGTCTGATGATACCTCCTTATTATGACTGTGTATGTATAGTTTGTACAGTATGCATTCATGACTTAATAAATATTTCTTGAGTTTATATAGTGGATGGAGTGCTAGTCCTGGAGGAAGACCTGAGTTCAAATTTATCTTTAGACACAAGCTGTGTGAGGATGAGCAAGTGACTTAACCCCTGTCTGCCTCAGTTTCACCTATAAAATTGGGATTAATAGTATCACCTACTTCCAGGGTTGTTGTGAGGATATAGTGAGATAATCATAAAAATGCTTTTCAAATCATAAAGTGCTATATATGAATGCTAGTTATTATCATTGTTTTTATATATTAGAGCTCATATTTTCCAGATTTTTTAAACACATGGTTTCTGCCTTGCAACATAAAATTTATTTTTAAGTCACACTTTGTATTTTTACAAATCAGATTAAAAAAAAAACTACCCTTGATTTTTTTTAAATTTTATTTTAAACCCTTAACTTCTGTGTATTGACTTATAGTAGGTGGAAGAGTGGTAAGGGTAGGCAATGGGGGTCAAGTGACTTGCCCAGGGTCACACAGCTGGGAAGTGTCTGAGGCCGTATTTGAACCTAGGACCTCCAGTCTCTAGGTCTGGCTCTCAATCCACTGAGCTACCCAGCTGCCCCTACCCTTAATTTTTCTCTTAGAATTAATGCTAAGCATCAGTTCTAGTGACTTGCCCAGGGTTGCACAGCTAGGAAGTGTTTGAAACCTTGAACCTAGGACCTCTTGTTTCAAGGCCTAACTCTCTAGCCACTGGGCCTCATAGGTTCCCCTGCAAATCAGATTTAAGGGATAATATCAATCCATTTACTTTTTCTCCCACCAGTTTTCATTGGAAGTTGTCCTTGAAAGGAACCCTTGTTTTGATTGATTTTAGCTTTGCATTTGCATCCAACAACATATGTAAGAAATTAAAGTGTAATATTCACACTCCTTTCATGGGAAGGAGTTAAGAACATGGGATTATGATGCCTACAGAATCATTGAGAAAACATTTAGTTATAAATATATACAAGATAACAAAAGGACTGCCAAGTACATTTATTTCTGTGGTAGAGAAAGGAAGGCAGTAATTTTTCTGCTCCTTCAAATTTGCTTCAGGATATAAATTCCCCCATAAACTCCTTCAGAAAGTACCGCACAAATTGATCAAAACTTAATACCTTCAGCTTTCCCAAAGGCAGGTAGCAGAAGAAGAAGAGTCCTGGATATAGAGTCATCATTATTGTTATTAGGTCACGCTTGATCCTTTCTGACTCCCATTTGGAGTTTTCTGGGCAAAGACACTGGAGCACTTTGCCATTTCCTTCTCCAGTTCATTTTTACAGATGAGGAAACTGAAACCAACAGGGTTAAGTGATTTGCCCTGGGTTATACAGCTGCCTGAAGTCAGATTTGAACTCAGGAAGATGAGTCTTCCTGATTCCAGGTTTAGCATTCTATCCATGATGCCACCTAGCTGGTACAGAATACATGGGTTTAAATCTTGACTCTATGATTATCTGTGTGACTTTGAATATGTCCTGTCACCTGACTTTCAGTTTCCTTGTTTGTAAAATAAGAGAGTGAGACTAGCTGATATCTAAAGTGACTTCAGAAGGAAGGGAGGAAGGAAGAATGAAGGAAAAAACATTTTTTTTCTGTTTGTACATGTATATTTCTTTTTTGTTACCATTTCTTTTCATTTTTATAAGTAATACAATATAATACATATGATTTATTATAATATGCAATAAATTATAATAAATATGCCTTAAAACATAAAGTGATTTGCAAAGTAGAAAAGGCTCTCCAGAATGATCAAGAATTTTGGAAATAGCATTTTAAAAGTTTTTATAATTGACATAGTAGGTCCATAGGCTTGATTCAGTTTATTTTGTTTTTCACTTATTTCAATCATATCCAACTGTTTGTGATGCCATTTGCGATTTTCTTAGCAAAGCTACTGGAATGATTTGACATTTCCTATGTAAGAAGGGAAATTTTATATATATGTATAAGGTGTGGTATCACAGGAATCAATTAGATCTAGAATGATTCCATAATTAAAATAGACCCAAGTCAGGATGGCTTTTATGGAAGTTTATTTACAATTAGGAAGGTTGAAGGTAGGGAAAGAGAGAGAGAAAAACTCTGGTCCAGACCAGCAAAGGTCTGGACTGGGCGAGAGTTAAAAGATTAATTAAACCAGGCTACTAGTTACAAGGCCTTAGCAATTAGAGAGGCAAAGAAGCCTCCTTGAAGTAGAGACTCTAGAAACGCCAAGGTAGGAGAAAGGAAGTCAGCCTAACTTACCCACGTGACAATTCAGAGTGGAAGCTGCCTGATGTCTCAGCAGAGATCCTTCAGCACCAAGTTCAAAGCACGAACTGCCTCAACAGGAAGTTACCTTCATAAGTGAAAGATAGCATCTTTTGTCACTTCCTGGACCCACCTCTAATTCAAGTGGACAAATGGCAGCTTCAACACTGTTTTGGACTGCCCAAAGGGCAGTCCCTTGTTCTTGATTTGTTACTTATTGTCACATGTGGGTAACTCATCTCCCCTCCCCACTAAGGGAGGTGGGGATGACATAATCTCTGGTGGAGAGAGTTATAACTATGAATGAGGGGTGAGCTAATTCCATTTGCACACCTATCTCATTATACAGGTATAGAACCCAAGCCAAAAGAGTTAAAGTGATTTGTCCAGGGTCACAGAGCTAGGAAGTATCTGAAGTCATATTTGAACTCAGGAAGATGAGTCTTCTTGATTTCAGACTTGGCACTTTATCCACTATGCTTCCTAGCTGCTCTCAGTTCATTTGTAGAAATAGAGAGCTTTCCTCCTGACAGAAGTGCAATTGGGCATAGATAATTAATGGAAGAGTATATTGCTTGACAGAAAAATACTTTGATATTCTTATTACTGTGATGAGAGGCAATGTGGTATAATAGAGTGGAGAGCTGGCCCAGGAGTCAGAAAGACATGTATTTCAGTCACCCTGCTGACACATACTTGCTATGTAACCTGGACAAGCATTTAATCTCTCAGTGTTCTAGAAATTGCAATGAGTGTGCCAACCTCCATTGGTAGAGAGAGTTTCATCTTCTGGGAGTTCCCTATATCAATGAAATCAGAGACCCAGTCTCCATTGTTCTCACTATGATCACATGGTAGGATGCTTAGTACAGATGAAACAAGTATTCATACAATAACAGTACCACAAAGACAGGGAGATCAGGAAAGATGGTCCTTCTTCTATGGAGAATTGTAGTATCTTAGAATTAGTAGGTGAAAGGGAAATAATTTCATTCTTCCTGAGGGTCTAAAATCAGATGCTGATTCTAAGCCACTTTATCCCTGTGCCATTGATCCGTTTGGGTTCAGAAATTCCATAATAGAAGATGAAAAGGGAAAGCAAGAGGATTTTGAAGCCAGAGATCAGTTTTAACTTATATGTTCTACAATAATTTGTAGTAATCTTTTGCTACCCGTTGGACTCTGTATTCTACCCAAAACTTTGCCTTGCATTGTTTAACTATGCTAGTGGAAGCCATTCAAAACCAGAAAATGTTTAGAAGCTGAAGATAAGGCTATGTTTTTCCTCTCTGGGTAATGTTTTGTGATGTCCGGAGGAATCTTTCTCATGAATTCATTATTGTTGCAACCGAGTTACCAAGATACTCACTGTTTGGGTAAACAGTTTGGATATGCTAATGATCCTTTTTGAAAAATTAGGGGAAATTAATGATTTTGACTATGTTAAGGAGAAATGAGTTTCATGAATATTTCTATTTAAGGAAAACAATTCAAAAAATACCAATCCCTTTTACCCTCCACACACGCGTAGTACTCTAATATGGTTTATTCCTGAGACTGACTCATTCAGCTTTCCCCCTTGAAGTTGTTACTGTGTATGAGTGCCTGGCAAAATGGAGGTAATTAGTCTTGTGCCCAGGCTGCACATTGCTATGACTCATTCATGGCATTTTCTAGGGTTTTGTAATGGAAATCACAGTCACAAGCTACAGTTCTTACTGAGTGGATATGTGAACATTAATGATGCAAAGAGAAAGTCTCAGAGGCTACATAACTCTTCCTGTGGTTTCAGTGTCTGCATTGTGAATTGAAGATTCTTGTTGGGTAGAATATTCATCTTTCTAACCTCTGTATACCAGAAGACCACAATATTGTTAATTAGTCTTTTTTTTATCATAGCAAGATATTGAGCTTTTGGTGAAAGGAGGAAATCCTGGTGTATATTGGAACTGCTTGAAAAAAGGGTGTTTTTCAATGGAGTCTGTCTCCTGGGTTCCCCAACCGGTATCTTGCTGCTTTTGAAGAGTCTCTGATGACTTCTAGAAAGTTCTCAATTATATATAGGAAATAGGACACAGGGAGAAAGTATTGATAATTGAAATCTGTGGAAAATCCAAATATTTCATCAAAATTATTAATTTTAGCCTTTTTGATCATATCTTGTTCCTAAGCTTCTAACAAATTGCAAAATGGATTGATTTGTTTCATTTCCTCTTTTCAGACTCTGCATTCATTCTGAGGGAAGTGATAAAAAAATATTGAAATGAACAAAAGATGGATAACAGAAGGGAGGAAGGAAGAGTGAGACAGGAAACCTGGATGATTCAAAAGTTAGATAGCCCTTGAACTGAGAAATCTCACCACAACAGGGGTTGTAAACATCTCCCTGGAGAGCAAAATACAGAGAGGATCATAGTTTGCAAGTGTTTTTTTTTAATTTGGGCAAGTAAGTATAAATTATAGGTAAGCCACCAACCATAAATGAAAGAATATAACACACACACACACACATACACATGCAGGCACACTCACACGCAGGCACACATGCACGCACACACTAGTCAAATTTTAATCTTGGGTTCCAGTGACTAACAGAGCCTGAAAGGAGTCCATAGACAAATCAATGTTTCAACTTCCCTGGTGGGAGTAGGAAAGGAAGTAAAGCATTTTTATTTTGCTTTTGGTAACAGTCCTATTCTATTTCCATCCATTGTGGCTTGTGGATAAAATGCCAAGAGCCAAATAATTTGCTCAGTGACTCCATATTGGAGTTTAGGAAAACAATGTAGAATGTATGGTATTCCTAATAATTCTACCAATGTATTCTGATCCTGCCTTCTCTAATAATAGATCCTGCTACGTGCTTTTAAAACATGAGAGCTAATGTTATGAGAAATGAATTAAATGAAAAACAACCTAATTTTTCCCAAGAGTGCTAAAATGCCAGTCTGCAAAAAAAGAAAATTGTTGCAATTTTCTTCCTAAACAATAGAGTGGTCATGGAGACTTTAATTTTAGAATCACAAGAAATTAGGGTCCTGAACTCAATTTTCACTTATAAGACTAAGGATCTTCAGATAAGACATTATAATTGAGTCCTTTTCTGTAAATATCATTTGTTTCTATCATTCTTTTCTTCAGGCCCTCAAAATCAGGTTCTTCTAAAACCTTTGAGAATAAGTAGAGGCAGGAGAAATATCTTATTTTCAACTTTGATATGAAGTAATTGAGGGATAAGGCTACCTGGTGCAGAGGAGTAGTGTTGGGCCTGGAGTGAGGAATATTCATCTTCCTGAGTTCAAATTTGACCTCAGACATTTACTAAGCTAAATGACCCTGGACAAGCCACTTAATCCTATTGGCCTTAGTTTCCTCATCTGTAAAATGAGTTGGAAAAGGAAATGAATGGCAAATCACTCCGGGGTCTTTGCCAAGAAAACCTCAAACGGAGTCTTGAAGAGCTGGACACAACTGAAACAATGACTAGAAAATTGAGAAATGAAGAGATGGAACTAATTGTGGGAGTTTAGGTCACTTCACCCCTAAGAGCCTTGATCTGTTAATTTTAATTTTATAGATGTTCCTCTCTGTAGTACCTTCCCTTATTCATCTTAATGAATGAGTAGTTTACTTATTAAAAGCAATATAAACATGAGGAGGGAGATTTACTGGTGGTAAAGACAGGAAAGGTTAGGGTGGTAAGTCAGTCAAAAAATATTTATCAAGTGCCTACTATGTGCCAGGCACTGATGTTCCAAAGAAAGGAAAAAGCTGCTTCCCTCAAGGAGCTCTCAGGCTAATGGGAGAAATAATGTGCAAACAAATATGCACAAACCAGCTATAGACAGGATAAATTGGAGATAATCAACAGAAGAAAGGCACTAGAATCATAGGGATTGGAAAAGGCTTTGTATAAAATATGGGATTTTATCTTGGATTTGAAGGAAGCCAGGGAAACCAGGAAGTGGAGGTGAGAAAGGAGATTTTCAGGCTTGGGGGACAGCCAGTGAAAATTCCCAGTCTGGAGATAAGAGTATCTAGTGTGGAGAACAGCAAGAAGGCAGTATCATTGAATTGAAAAATATATGTGTGTGTGTGTGTGTGTGTAGTGTATAAGGTGGGAGAAAGTTGGAAAGGTGGAGAAGGGGAAGGTAATGAAGAATTTTCAATGCCAAATTGTAGTTTATTGAGTGAGGAGAATGACACAATCTAGTCTGCACTTTAGAAAGATTTCTTTGTCTTCTGAGTGGAGGATAGACTTAAGTGGTAAGCGGCTTGTGGCAAATAGACTAATCAGCAGGTGATTGCAATAGTCCGAGCATGAGGTGATGAGGAGCTTGCCCTGGGGCGATGGCCTCTTAATTACCTTTGGCTTGAGTGAGACATAAACAGTTTATGTCTTCACTATCAGAAGCAACCGGTGTCTTTACTATATAAAGTATTTTTGGGATTTGGGGATGTATATTTTGAGTTTGTAGCTTTTCCTGTAAGCTGGGGCTTTTTGCTTTTTTTTTTTTTTCCTGGCCACCTGTTTTTTTTTCTCTTTCTCTCTCAATAAAGTTTGAAATGGCTTATGGTTTCTTGAAATAGTGGCTAAAGAGGAGGGTGTAATTTGAAATTTTCAAAGTCCCCTCAATTTCCACTTTGGAGAGGAGCTAGGTTTGAAGGTATCATAGCTCACTAGTCTGTTCTAGACTATCAAGAAGAGAGTGATTGATAGCCCCAAAGATTGCAGATAGGTTAAAAAGAATCAGGATTTGAGAAAAGGCCATTGGACTTGACATAAGAGATCATTGATAACTTGAATTTGGAAACTAGATTGTAGAGAATTAAGCAGAGAGTGAGAGGAAAGGGAGTGGGGAGGTAACTATCATAAATGGCTTTCTTAAGGAGATTAGCCACAAAAAGGAGGAAAGGTATGGGATGAAAGCTAGCAGTGGAGTTTTGAGGATGAGGAGATATGAATATGATTGTGGACAGTAGGAGAGCAACCAAGAGACAGGTAGAGATGGAAGATAAGTAAGAGAGTGGGGACGATAGAGAGAGTAATCTGCTAGATAGGATGGAATGACACAAGATCGTTTGTGCATGCAGAGGGTTTTTGCATTGGTAAGAGACCATCTCATTATATGATAGAGTGAAGGGAGAGATAGTAGCAAAAAGTATCTGGGTGATATGAGATAAGGAGGAGAAAAGAGAGAGCTCTCAATTAATGGCTTCAGTTTTTTTTTTTTTTTCAGGAAATTATAAGGCATGCTTCTCAGCTGAGAGGATGTGGAGAGGGGAGTACTTTGAGAGGTTTGAGAAGAGATGAAAATGTTTGGAGGAGCTGGTGTGCTGAGTTTGAAAGTGAGTCAATTAGGGAGGTGTAAAAAATTGCCTCAGTTCAGTGAGAGCTCTGTTGAGATTATGTAATAAATTTGTAATGGATCCAGTCTGTATGGTTTCGTTATTTTCTTCATTTGGCAGCATGTCAGTAGGAGCAAAGGCTGTGGATAGCAGGTGTAATTGAGGGCTGAGACTTGGCAGAACAAGATTGGCAATAGGATAAGGGGGTAAGAAATTTGAAAGAAGAGGACAGTATAAAATTGAAATGGTTCACTAGGGCTTAAGAAGGGAAAAGGAGAGTGTAGTCAGTGCAGGGGTGATGTCCTTGGAAAGAGTTAAAGTGGGGGGAGGGAAGTTCAAGGGATCAGAGGTCTGTGAGGATAAAATACAGAATTTGGGGTTGTAAAGGGAGAAGTGGGATTACAACAGACTGAGATCTGATAAGGGAATTTCAGAATTCATTACCATGGAAGTGGGTGGATTTTTGGGTGATGGCAAGATCAAAAATATGACAATCTCTCTGTAGCTAACATTGGATGGATATATCAAATAAGCTTCCAAACCACCTTGTTCTCAATCTTGTTCGTAGATACCTAATTCTTTATACATCTTCCATTTCCACTTAGCATGTTTTAGGAAATCAGGAAATAGTCTAAGCCTGTGGCGGAAAACCTATGGCATGTGTGCCAGAGGGGGCACTCAGAGTGGGCACATGTACTGCCACCCCAGCACAGAGTTTGTCAGAGTTCTTTACTAGAAAGCCAAAGAGACTGGGGCCAGGCTGCTCCCCTCCCTTCTCCATGTACCTAAGGAAATTTCTCACATCATTTGTCCCTCTAAAATGCTCACCATCACTGGTCTAAGGTATAGTCTGGATATCCTTTCAGGTGGAATAGCTAGGAAAGTGAAAACAATAGTCTCAATATTTCTGCAAGTTTTTTATTTGGGGAAAAAAGATGCTGATCATACAATAAAATTTTATAAAGAATGCATAGTGATTTGGTCAAAATAGCTGCCATTCATTTTTTTGTTGTTGTTGGTGACACTTCTAGACCGATAACTGGATTAGATTTTTATATAGTATAGCTCATTAATTGAAGCTGTCTGGTCAAATCTCAGAACCAAGATGATGTCTAGAATCATTATCTGGGCATTTGGAGGACTTTATTAGTTTCCAACTTCTTTTTGGCATAGATATTATATCTCCTTAAAAAAAGTTAAACTTTATTTACTTAACGTACTCAAATTCAAATGGTTTTAAAAATTATTTGTTCTCAAAAGGAAAAAAAATTAACATTAGATTATCAAAGGTCCACAAAACTTGGTTTTTATTCAATAGTTATTAATAGGTTTGTAATTCAAGGCTGAAATGAAATAGCTATTAAAGAAACATTTTATTAGCTGTTATTTACATTTTAGTTTATTTTTCTCTTTTGAAATTTGTTGCTTTGTAGCCTAAAAAGAAACCTCATGTTTTTAATTTTTTAATTGAAATTGGCAACAAGAGTTCTGAACTTGTTATATAATGGTAATGGTATGTTCTGGGTTCTTTTAAACCTTACCCAACCCGCCTAAATTCAGTCACACATTCAAGTTAAGGAAGATAGGATCAGAGGAATGAAGTAAAATCTCATTTTATTTCCATTTAAAAATTGGAATCTTCATTGCTTTGGAGAAATTCTGAGATTAATCTCTAGTCTGCATTAGTGTTCAAATGTTTATAGAGTAAAGGGGTCCTCTACCATACCAGGGCAGGACAAAACTCTTTAGGGCTTTTCCTCCCTCTTCAGTGTTTTTAAATGTCTCCTTTAAACTAATATAGGCTTCAAGACAGTTTGCATGACTCAAGTACTAGCTGATGGGAATATGATGAGAACTGAAGGAACAGATGAAAGTAATTTGTGTTTCTCCCAGCTTCAGAAAGACTTAGCCAGGAAGTGCTTAATCCCATAAAGGGTGCATAGCCTGTACTTTGGGGCAAGGAGGAGGTGAAATTCATATCCACTTAAATATAGCTTTATATATATGCAATGAACATTTCTTTTTTATATGCAATGAACATTTCTTTTTTAAAGAGTTACAATCTGTCAGTGAAGGGACTTCCAGCATTGACAGTAACTTTTCCTTCTTTTGGGGAAAGGGATTAGCTAATAAGGTTTTAACTGAGTGACTCTTTGATGTATCATCTGAGGTTTAGATCTGACTAAAAAGAGGAGCTGAAAATTTGCTGGTTAATCCTGAAGCATGTTGACTAAAGGCAATGTAGCACTGAAAAAGCCGTAACACCCTTCTCTGGAAGAAACAACTCTAGGAGCAGAGGGTACCAAATAGCACAGAGGCAGAAAGAAGGGGTGATGGGTGGAGCTTCAGTAGTTGAAAACCATTGAAGGGGGGGGGCAGGGTTGGGTAGCAGTGGCAAGGTTTCTCTGGACTATTACATTAAGAGAGACCTTGAGAGAAGGAACCAAGAAGCAAGACCTAGGTGGTTGCCAGGAGACAGAGCTATGAGAACTGTCTGGAAAGGTGTTTCAGCTGTGATGCAGATTTCCTCATTTTAGAAGATGAATTTCTCAGAGTTGTTCCCTTTCTTTTCAGTGCAATCTTGGTGAGGCTTTACAATTTCTCTAATCCTGAGCTCTTCCTTATTTTCCCTGGTAATCTTTATGCCAAGGTCCTGTGCTCTAGCAGTGCCACCTCTAACCCAGAATTCCAATTGCTTTTGATGGGCAAGACTGCATTTTTCGTCTGACCTAGATCCCCTAACTGCTTCTCCAGTCATCTTCACTCCAGGTCACTGAGCATACTCCTTTTCTCTTCCCTCCCCCAAGTCCCTGGCTCTGGAAACAATAATTAAATTAATACTATCATTCCTAGAAGGGATGTATCAATGAATTGTTCTATTACTTTATCTTGATAACTTTGCAATTTCCCTGACCAAACACCCTTCCCCTCAATGGATTGTCTTCCCCAATTTGACTGTAAGCTCCTTGAGGGAAATCTTTTTTTCTGTTTTTCTCTTAGTAGTTAGCAGTGTCTGGCATGTGGTGTAGGCACTTAAATAAACACTTTTTCATTCATTTGCTCATCAGTAGTCATTGGGAGATAATAACCATTTTTGTATGGGATCCTGAGAATGATTTTATTACTTCATTTTCCCTTATTTACATTGATGTTCTGTACTTAAATGATTATCTATTTGATGTAAATCATTGCTTTCCTCATTTGAATGTAAGCTCCTTGAGTGCAGGGATTATTTTTCTATTTCTATTCATTCATTCATTCATTCATTCATTCATTCATTCATTCATTCATTTATTTTTACTAGTAGTTAGCACGATGCTTGGCATGATTATCTTGCTTTATTTTTTCTTACTGGCATTGCCATACTGTACTTAAACTATTTACTATTTGATGTAAATCATCCACTAGTGGATTTTTAGCTCCTGAGAGTCCTCTCCGACTGAGTGGGGTACTAGGTTCAGCTTGGGCGGGAGCCTGTCCTCTGAAGAGAGAATTTAGGTTCTTTCTCTTTGTTCTGATTTTGTATACTCCTACCTCAGAATTCCAAGGGAAATGACCTAAAGTTTAGGTTTATTTAATATCTAGGGTTTTCCTCAAAAGAAGTAGAAAGGATTCACTGAACTGTGTAGATTAGGTATAGGACAGCTATTTATTCCATCCAAATGAAGGAAATGCTTAAAATACAAAAGATTCATAAGACTTTAAAATTACCAAGTAACCCATAGCTCTTTGAAAGTTAATATTTAAAACATCAAAGTATGAAACATTTTTCAGGATTACTGAACAGTCATTTCTCTTTCATCTTAGCTCTGTACTGTTCAAACAATTGCCTCAAGGTTCATGTCTTCTGACAAGTCATGGCTCAGGCTCATCCTCCTGCCCTAATAGCCATCTGAGGAAAGTGAGTTTGCAAAAAACTTTTCCTGAGCCAATCAGCTCTGAGCTGGAACTTATGAGGATTGCCTCAAAGACTTAAAATATTTTCCTCTGCATCACTTTTTAGACACAGATACTCAGGCAAAGAAACACAAAGCAGGAGGCATCCAGTGCCTTGAGATGACTATAGAGACTCATGTAGATGGGCATATATTCTATGATATGTGGGAGCAACTGCCATAGGTTGCATTTTCCTCACGGAGAACCTACAGAGTTTGCACTTGCTTGGCAAATGAACAGGAAGAGAAAGAGAGCTAGAGCAGAAATTGTCTCTCTTTTAAAGTATTCTGATAACACTTTTCCTAGCTCAGGGGCTGAAATTCATTTGATACATCCCTCTCCTTCAACTGCCATCATAAATTCCAAGGGATTACAGCACTGTCCCAAAGTGCCAAGTCCTTCAGTTCTGAGCCAGAACACATGTGGTCTGCTGGAAGTGTCCAGGGGAGCTCATCTCATCTCCTCACATACCCCCATGGGACTTGCTATAGCCAGCATGCATGGGGGCGGAGGTTGTCACGATTACCCCCATTATATAAGGCATATTGACTTCACTTCTAGACACTCTAGTTGAATGAATATTCAGCCTGAAAAACCCATTTGAACCCATTTGAAAATTTCTTATTAGTGGTAGTCATATCATGGCATTTTTTTGTTCAGTCATGTCTGACTCTTTGTGACCCATTTGGGGTTTTCCTGGCAAAGTGTGCTATTTCCTTCTCCAGCTGGGATGAGAAAACAGAGGCAATCAGGATTAAGTGACTTACCCAGGGTCACAGAGCTAGTAAACATCTGAGGCTGGATTTGAATTCAGGTCTTCTTGACTCCAGGTCTGGACTTCTATATCCATGGTGCCATTTAGCTGCCCCATAACATGGCATAGTCAAATGAAAAGATCACTAGACAGAAAATCAAGAAGATTTAGATAACTTCGGATGAGTGTGATTTGGACTTAAGCCATTTGCTACCATGATGACTTTGGGTGGGCAAATCACTAAGCCCTTGGTTTTTTTTTTCCTTTGAAGAGACTAGATGTTCTCTAAAGTCCCTTCAAACTCGAAAATTATATAACTTTTTATATATACGCATATATAAAATGTAAATATATATATAATAAAAATAAATATAAAAATTTTATATTATATAAATGTTTGTTGATGTTAACTCTTCTTGGACATTAGATACTCAGGTATCCAAGATTACCTGTTCTGGAGTAAAGGGACTGAATGACAGTCTTAGCTGAACAGCTGAGAAATATTCAAGTATATTACTCTCAGTGGAGAATAATCATGTGCTGAGCTGTTGAAGCATAAATAGCATAAATATAAATGGAGACTATGCTACTGCTCTACTAGGGAAATAGGTCAGTCCAGTTTTAAAGGTTCCCAACAAAATATATTTAAAAGCTAAGCCTGACATTATCACTTGTGTTTTTGATCCTTCCTGTCTGTCCTTGTATATGCCAGTTGGTTTATTTGGGCCTCTGGTTCCTTATCTATAAAATGAGAGGGTTAGACTAGATGGCCTTTAAGGTCTCTCCAATTCTAAATCTATGATTGTGTGATTCTATATGTAGATGTTCAACAAATACATGTTGAATAAATGAACATGCAAATAAAGTGGTCTTAATTTGGTGTACTTTATTGAATACTTCCTCTTGTGTGGTCCTACTTTTCTCTATCCCCAGCATCACTATCCTTTTCAGTACTTTGTTGGGATTTGGCATAATAAATTCACTCGCATATCTCAGGTACCTAGGATTCATCAAATTTCTTGTCTTGGAGTTGAGTCTTGAAAATGTATTCTAATAACCAATAGTAACATACTCTTTTGAAGATTTAAAAATAAAACATACCATGATCTCATTTTATCCTCTGACATCAAGAAATAAATAGTCGTGACACTCAAAGATGCACAGCTATTCACTTAACCCCCATTGCCTAGCCCTTACTGCTCTTCTGCCTTAGAACCAATACACAGTATTGATTCTAAGAAGAAAGGTAAGGGTTTAAAAAATAAATGCACAGCTAGAAAGTGGCCAAGCTTGGGCTCTAGAATTTAGGCTTTCTGGGTCTCCTTTCCAGGACTCTGCCTTCTACCTTAGGATTTATACAGCATACAAACCAGTAGGAGAAGGCACTTTTCTTGGATTAGCACTGTTTTCATTCGTTCAGACTTCCTCTGAATCTGAAAGAGGTCTCTGTCAAATTCTTAGATGATATTGGCTTAAAAGTTAAGACTTTCTCCATTGAAGCAAAATCCACTCCTGAGGCGAAGGTTGTCTCAGGATTCAGAGAAAGACCTGAAATTCCCCATTAGTATCAAGTGATAGAAGGGGCAACCATATTTTATTTTTTATTTATTTTATTTTATTTGTTTAAAACAGCACTGGAAATTTTAATAGTTTGCTAAATATACGGTTATTAGGATTATCTAAATAACACTTACATTATAAAATTGGTATAGATGATTCTATATAATAATGAACAGAAATCACAGTATCAACAACCCCTGCAGTCCAATAATGGCTCCCAAATCGCAACAGCGTAAATTATAGTCAAACACATTTTAAGAAGACATAATTTAGACATTTAAATTAAAGTAACTAAAACCAGACTAAGTACATTCTTTCAAGTACAATAAATTTTTATTTTTTATATTTTTATATATTATATATTTATATAATCACTTTAGGTGCAATGTTCTCATACACTTCTCATATACTTTCCAGTTCAATTCCCAGAGTAATAACATGTTTTTGTGCACTTTATTTTCTTTATATGCAGGGGGCAACCATATTTTAAAGGCCATAGAAACACAAATAAGTTTCAACTTCCTTCCAGAGCCTAAGCTTCAAAGGGAAGCTGAGGAAGGCAGGAGACTAAAAAGAAGTATGTGTCAAAGGCAAGGTGGAAAGCTCTTTATTTTTATTTTTAAAAAAGGTCCTCTTCTAATGTATAGTATATTGCTTCCTAGTTTGATTTCTCTCAGTTTCATAACCGCCCCCCCCCTCAAACCCTTACTTATAGTTTTAACTTATTTTTGGTATAGTGTTCACAAATTCAAAAGCATGGAAGTGCAGAGTCTGATTTCCATCTCTCTCCAGTAAAAAAAGATGTCATTGTTTTCCTATCAAATAATTTGGATGACTTCTTCATGTTTGCTTGCTTGACAAAGAAAAGGTACATGATTGAAAGAGAGCTTTTATAAAGTACTTTTGCAGTAGATAAATTGGTCCCATAAGAAATTGGCTTTTTGTGCTTCAGGCCAAAGAATTTTTCAAGCCTGCTGATTGACATACAAGTGAGTGGGAGGTGTCATACTGAGGAGCCTATTATTTTATTAAGTAAAGTGTATTAGTATATCCTATGTGTTTTTATCTCAGCTAGTAGATTTAGTGACACCCAGAACAGAAATTTCTTTTCAATGTTTAAACTCCAATTGAAATACTAAAATAGAAAAGAGAGTTTTCCAAAGATCGTTAGATACTGGCTCAGCTACTATTAGAAAACCAGAGAGGTCAAGAAAAAGGAGAAAATAGGGTTTTTAAAAATATGTCTGTTTTTCTTTAAAAAAACAAACAAACTCTCAACAACAACAAAAAAAAACCCTTACCTTCTTGTGTTGGAATCCGTACAAAGTTAACGGTTTCAAGGCAGAAGAGCAGTTAGGGTTAGGCAATTTGGGTTAAGTGACTTACCCAGGGTCACACAGCTAGGAAGTATTACAAGGCCAGATCTGAACCCAGGACCTCTGTGCTATAAGTCTGGTTCTGTATCCACTGAGCAACCCAGCTGCCCTTTGGTTTTAATTCTTAATTGATCTTTTTTCCTATCAGTAGTAAGTAAAGAACTTTTTGTCAGTCAGTCAATAAGTATTTATTTAGTGTGTGCCAGACATTGTGTTCAGTGCTAAGCTACAAAGAAAGTTAAAACAAACAAAAAAAAAAAACAGAAACAAATACTTGATGTGCTAAAGGCAAGTTATAGTGCTGGACCTGGAGTCAGGAAGGCCTGAATTCGAATCTACTCTTAGATACTTATTAGCTGTGAAATGATGGGCAAATCACTTAATTTCCTGTTAGCTTCAGTTTAACTGTAAAAGGGGGATAATAATAGTACCTGAGGATCAAATGACATAATATTTTTAGAAAGCTCTTAGCACATGATTGGCATACAGTAGGTATTTAATAAATGCTTGTTTTTTTTAATTTTTAATTTTTTTTTAATTTTTTAAACCCTTAACTTCTGTGTATTAACTTATAGGTGGAAGAGTGATAAGGGTAGGCAATGGGGGTCAAGTGACTTGCCCAGGGTCACACAGCTGGGAAGTGTCTGAGGCTGGATCTGAACCTAGGACCTCCCGTCTCTAGGCCCGGCTCTCAATCCACTGAGCTACCCAGCTGCTTGTTTTAAAAACAAAACAGTCCTTACTCTTAAGGAGCTCATAGTTTAATGGGGGAGACATTACATAAATACTATATACAAACAATATATATATATTACCACATCTTTATATTTATATTTTAATGTATGTGGCAAAATGAAGATAATTTCAGAGGGAGACACTAAAATAAAGACTTCTTAAGAAGTAAATTGTTTACCTTTTAGAGAAGAATAAATTCTTTTCATGGAGCTCCCCAAAAGACAAATATAGCAAATAAAAGTATGTGACATTCATAGAAAGGTTCAATGAATCGTGTGTGAACAAATATTTACTGGTTTAATGATTCCTTTTTTTCTTTTTCTGTAATTAATTAATTTAGAATATTTTTCCATGATTATATGATTCATGTTGTTTCCTTCCCCTTCTCCCTCTCCCCTTCCAGAGTCAACAAGCAATTCCATTGAGTTCTACATGTATCATTGATCAAGACCTATTTCCGTATTATTAATATTTATAATAGAGTAATCATTTAAAGTCAACATCCCCAATTATATCCCCATTGAACCATGTGATCAACCATATGTTTTTCTTCTGAATTTCTACTCCCTGGTTTAATGATTCTTAAAATGATACCTTGAAGGAATCGGTTCACCTTCAGAGAGGAAGGCATTTAATCTTGTAGCTCTCATGGATGGGATTGGGACATACCTAACTCAAAGTATTGGATTTTTAAATTATAATTCACCTGGGGAAAAAATCCAACCCAAATTGCCACATATATTAAAATATAAATATCCCCAATTGTCCAGCCCTTACCCCTCTTCTGCCTTAGAACCAATAAACAGTATTGATTCTAAGTTGAAATGTGAAGATTTTAAAAATAAAAATAAAATTAAGAATTTACACTGAACACAGTAGACTTGGTTTAGCTTTCATTGTTATACACATTAAAATACTCTTATTTCCTGACCCTCCATGCTGATTGCTACATTATAAGTATGTTGTAGATTATAAGTAGCTCTGAGTGCCCCAAGAGAGATTTCTTGCTGTGCCCTATCATGCAGTTAGTCAGTCATTGCAATCAAATACCTTGCCACAGGAGAAAAAGAAAAGGGTAAAAAGATCTCAGTTAAGATGCTTCACAGATGCTCTATCTTTGTTAGTTCAAGCAATTCTCAACTGTAGCCATGCACAGCTGTTTAGCTGGTATTAGAGCTTGTGGAATGAGGAATTGGGTAAAATGCCATTTATTTTTCTTTACTAGGCTGTGTCTCTTATATTAATAGTTATGTAAAGCAGCAGGCTTACTCCCTGAGTCTATTTGAGGAAAAATGTCTTTGTGAAGGAGGAATGAATTAATGTCTCTTGAGTTCCCCTTCTCCCTCTGGGACCTTGGAGGATAATTTTGGAGGATGCACATACAGATTACATCAGGAATAATAGTGGGTTCAGTTCTGGGCACCATAATTTTAGAGTGAGGTTGAGTGTGTTCCGAATGGTATAGCCAGAATGGCAAGGAGCTTGAAAACCGGGATGTAAGAGGAATAGTTTAAAGAAAAAAATATATGTACCCTGGAAAAGAGAAAAGAGACTGGTGAAGGGAGGAGTTGGGGAGGACATGATAGTTTTCTCCAAATTTATAAAGGGCTGTAATGTGGAAAAGGAATTAGATTTTTTTTTCTGCTTTGCTCCATAGATCAGAACTAGGACCAACTGATAGATAAGGAAAGCCTTTTTAACAGTGACCCTCACAGAAATTTAGAATTAGAAGGCAACCTGGAGAAGATGAAGTCCAATATTCTCATTTTTTAGAATGAGAAAATAGAGTTCCTAAGGTCATAACAATATTTAGTGGTAGAATCAAGTCTAAATCCCAGGTCTTTGAACTCATTCTTGTGAGCTCTACATCACTAGAAATAGTAAGTAGAAGCGGAATGTATACCTATCAGAAATGTAAAAATGATTTATATATCAGATAAGAAGTTGGGACAAAACAAAAATAAGGAAGTAATTTGCATTCTCATATCTGAATGAGAAGCAAAGTGAATCAGTAGTCCAGTCAATAAACATTTATTAAGCTTCTACTACGTTCCAGAGACTATACTAAAATCCTGAGGATACAAAGGAAGGTAAAAGAAAGTCCTTTCTCTGAATGAACTCATAGTCTTATGGGAGATACAGTTTAGTGATAGATCCACGATTTTCTTCACTTGCAGAGAAAGAAGGAAGATGAAAGTAAGAGATAGGAGTTAAAATTATACTTGCTTGAAAATAGACAAATAATACTTTTTTATATTTCTATAATATTTTGGGATTAATAAAGCACTTTTCTCACCATAGTCCTATGAGGGAAGTCATGTAAAATATGATTATCTTCATTTTGCCAATGAAGAGTTTAAGGCTGAGACTTTCTGATGGTCCAAAATTGTCAGATATCCCAGGTCTTCTGATTCCAGACAGTGTTCTTTCTCTCCTTCCGTATTGTTGTTCATTGATGCCCAGTGGTGTCAAACTCAAATAGAACCTGAGTGGGTTACATATTGACTTAGAAAAACACATATTAACATTATCCATGTTCTATTGTAGTTTTATTTTGTTAAATATTTCCCAATTACATTTTAACCATATATTTGACACCTCTGCTTTAGACTGTAGAACTCACTGCACCCACAGTTAAGAAGGGACAATGGGAGTAAAACTCATGAATATATTATGTGTGTCTTGAAAAGAACTTCTGGTCTTACTTACAGAAAACCTTCTTATAATGTAAGCTCTCTAGTGGGCTGAGGAGCCCAGAACCTTCAATGGGGATTGCTCATCAAGTTTCCATGTGCGGACTTGCTTCTCCTATGCAAAATGGGTGGCATTTTATTGGTTCTCATTCAAACACCAGCCCTTGTTGAGATTTTGCTGAGTTCAGATAAATATAGGTAGTTTTTCTTGGGAACTTTATGGGTATGTGGGCCATACATGAGTGCATGCATATTTATGTGAATATATATGAATATCGAATATGGGGATGGTAATACAGTTAACTTCATCCTGTATCATTGGATTTTTATTTTATTAGTTTGAATAGTCTAGCCAAAGAACAGTCCCTTTTGCAATATTATAGAGTGAACTTAATTGTGGGTGATTTCATTCTGTCCCTTTTATGTTCAAGCCAGGGGCTTGCGTCATACAGCAGTAAATTTGGACAGATTTTATTTGCATGTGAATCATAGCTTTTCCAGATGAATGTCACTTACTTGGAATTTTTGTCTGACTTTGTTTTTGTTTTTGTCTCTTGGGGTTTTTCCATTGGGTTCTTTGGCTAACCAGAAAAAAAAAAAAGATTCTTTTTTTTTTTTTTTTTTTTTGAGGAAAAGTTCAATATGACTAGAGCACGGTTTGAATTGGCAACTAAAAAAGGAGAATGTTATGAATGTGAAAAAAAAAAAAGAAAACAGATGCTTTATTTTGCTTTGAGGGAGGGACTGAGGCCAAGTCAAATTGAGAGCTCTAATTTAGGAATGGTGTTATTACAGGTCATTGGGAGTTAGTTACTAGCTAAATTGGGAGGTCATAGTCACATGAAGAAGCAGCAAAGACAGATCACATGGCGTCAATCCAGGATAGCTTGTAGAATGAAACCTTCTTTTATTTACTACCATTTAAATGCAATTAGTTTTACATTGAAAAACCATAATCAACTTATTGGATGCTTATTATTTCTTACCCCTGCCGATTAGGGCTTCTTGTAGCTGACGTGCATACACTGGTTGTTCCAATATGTGGAACTCCAGGGGCTTTATTTGGATGCAGGAATCTGTTCAATGATAAGTAGTTTAAACCTTGTGTCAAATGCTATATATCAATACCTTACATATCTTTCATTTCTCATTTAGAGGTTTTTCTTCATCAAAAGGACTTAACTGCAATAGGCAGTATACCTTGTTCAGATACCTTAAAGACAAAATAAACTAATAGTGAATTCTATTTATTAGATTATCTTCCCATTTCCTCACAGCATTTACTAAAAAAAAGTCTGTCTGCTGAATAGCAACAACAGAATAATATTTCTTGCCACACCACAAGATGCTTTGAACAAAATGTTCCTACTAAAAACACTGCAAACTCCTAGGATTCATGTCCATCCTGGGAACTCATGAAGGACAGTGGCAAGTGGCTGCTTTTTCCTTTAGGAAACAGAGTCAAGTTTCAGGTTTGTATGAAATCCCAGGTAGTAGTGGCCTATCACCTCTTTTTTTCACATCTCTTCCATCTCTCTCTCTCTCTCTGTGTCTCTATATAACTATTTTTTTCCATCCCCCCTCCTTTTTTTTTCCCTTTCTCTGTTATGCCACTTGGCTTTCCGTGCTTTTGTTTCTCTCTCTCTCTCTCTCTCTCTCTCTCTCTCTCTCTCTCTCTCTCTCTCTCTCTCT
>NC_058131.1:453259813-453297568 GCF_016433145.1 Gracilinanus agilis | reverse complement strand
TCTCTCTCTCTCCCCCCCTCTCTCTCTCTCTCCCCCCTTGTGTTTGTGTGTCTCTCTCTCTGTTTCTCTGTCTTTCTATCTGTCTCTTTCTCTCCCTCCACCCTCATCTTCTTAAATAAAGGATTGTAGAGAAAAAGAAGGAAAAAAAAAGAAATTCAGTTAATTCAATTAAGTCTAACCAAGTTAGTGCTCATGGCCAGCCCTAGAGAGAAGGGTCAAATTCTATAACGGTCACAATTAGTAGGTCTGTGACATAGATAGTTCATGTGGTGTTGCCTAAGGCATGAAAACAAGCAATGCTTGTTATCAAGGTTAGGAATAGAAGGCTTATGGAAACTTTCTAAAAAAAGTCAGCATTGTCCTGGACTCTTCAGGACTAGTTAGTTATCTGCCAAGAGACTCGGGTTTAATTCCTGGCTCCACTACTAAATTGCTGGGTGATCTTGGGCAAGTCATTCAGTTTCTCTGGGTCTCTCAGTTTTCTTTATCAGGTAGATAGATGGTGTTGATGATTTTACCTTATGAAACCTACTACAAAAAGATACAAGTGTCTAGAATGATATCTCTTTAATGAATCAGAAGGTGTTTCCCACTGATTAGAGGAGCAAAGGTGCCATATAAACCCAAATCATTTTTGTCCAGTGCATAGACCTATATCTTTGTAACACTGTTGGTCATTGCTCTCCTTTGAGTCACCCACCATCCTCTGACATCACAATTGCTCTCCCATCCACTCAACAATGGGGAGCTATTGCTCAGAGGACACCAAGGGAAGGAAGAAAAAGAGGAGGGCAAGGTGGAGAGGGAGGAGATGGAGTAATCCCTTATGTTATAATTCCATCAACCCACCGATTTTTCATTTACCATCTGGTTCAACTGTAATGTGTTCAGCTCCATATGACCTGTGCAGCTTCTGTATCCTCCCTCAAAGAATCAGCAAAATATTATGGTCCCGGAATCCGAGATAATTTCAATTCTGTTGCTGAATGTCTCACAGCACTGAGTCTTCAGACCTCTGAATTGATGCTGGATGCTACTTCTTCACCAAATTGCCATCAGGAACAACCAATTATAGGTAATGTTCTGGCGGCTTAGCTCAGGGATTTTCTGGCTATCCATAATGAGGATTTAGAGCTGGAAGTGATCTTAGAATTCATTCTGGCCCAGCTGCTTAATTTTACACATGAGGAATCTGGTCCTCAAAAAATGACGTGACTTCCTCAAGATATTCCCAAGTCATTTTCCTGTATGATTGGAAGTTTTTGGAATATGTTGTTCCCAGGGATTTTATTTTAATTTTGATTTTTGGTGTGTGTGGAGTGGATTTGTATGTGTCTTTTATTTTGCGGAAAGATCATATAAAGCTGAAATGCAAGCTATATTACAAAACATGTTTTGTGCTTCTTCATGTGCTTCTAAAGTATAAAATAGGCAAAACAATTCCTTCCAGATTTGCCAAAAAGATGAGATACTTATAGTCATAAACATTAAGTGCCTACTATGTACTAAGTGCTTAAGATGGATACAAAGAAAGGTAAGATAGTCACTACTTTCAAGGAACTCATAGTCTAATGGGGGAGACAACGTGCAAACAACTGTATATAAACAAAATATATACAGGATAAATTGGGAGAACATTGCACCCATAAAGGAGAGTCAGTTAAATTCCCAGAGAAAGGAGAATGGACTGTCTTTTGTCTGAGTAAAGAAGCTAGTGTCACTGGATTAAAAAATACATGGAGTGGTGGGGTTAGGGTGGTAAGTTATCAGAAGACTGGAAAAAGAGGTGTGTGCATTTGTAGGTCTGTGTGTTGGGGGGCATTGTCAGGTAATGTATAGCTTTGAACTCCAAACATAGATGATTTTATATTTGATCTTGGAGGTCATAGGGAACCACTGGAGTTTGTTGAATAAGGTCAGTGCTTTAGGAAAATCCTTCTGACAGTTGATTGGGGGATGGATTGGAGTTGAGGGAGACTCGTGGTAAATGACAGACCCATTAGCAGGTTATTGTGTCAAGGCATGAGATGATGATGAGGGATCTGCACCAGAGTGGTGGCAGTATTAGAGAAGAGAAGGGAGCATCTATGAGAGATTATGAAGGCAAAACTGAAATTGAGATCTTGGCAACAGATTGGAGGATAGATAGGCAGGGAGTGAGAGATAGTGAGGAGTCAGGGATAACATTTGGGTTGCAAGTTTGAATAACTAGGAAGATGGTAATAACTAGTAACTAGGAAGATAGTAAAAAGAAAGTTAGGAAGAAGGGTGGATTTTGGGAAAAAGATAATTAAATCAGTTTTGGACATGCTGATTTATTTTTTTAAATCATTTATTTAATTAATTATTTTAGAGTATTTTTCCATAGTTACATGATTCATGTTCTTTCCCTATCCCCTCCTGGAGCCAACAAGCAATTCCACTGGGTTTTACACGTATCATTGTTCAAAACCTATTTCCATATTATTTGCAATAGAGTGATTGATCATTTAGAATGTACATCCCCAATCATATCCCCATTAAACCATGCAATTAAGCAAATGTTTTTCTTCTGTGTTTCTACTCCCACAGTTCTTTCTCTGGATATGGATAGCGTTCTTTCTCATACTGCATTGCTGCTAGTAGAGAAGTCCATTATGTTCAATTGTGCCACAGTGTATCAGACTCTGTGTACAATGTACAATGGTTCTGCTCCTTTTGCTCTGCATCAATTCATTCCTGGAGGTCATTCCAGTTCACATGGAATTGCTCTGATTCATTATTCCTTTCAAGCATAGTATTCTATCAGTATCAGATACCACAATTTGTTCAACCATTCCACAATCGATGGATACCCCCTCATTTTCCAATTTTTTGCCACCACAAAGAAGAGTACAGCTATAAATATTTTTGTACAGGTCTTTTCCCTTATTATATCTTTGGGGTACAAACCCAGTAGTGGTATGGCTGGATCAAAGGGCAGGCAGTCTTAAAGCCCTTTGGGCATAGTCCCAAATTGCCTTCCAGAATGGTTGGATCAATTCACAATTCTACCAGCAATGCATTAGTTGGACATGCTGATTTTAAAAAACCTATTATGGGACATCCAACTTGGGATATGCAATACTTGAGTTGGAGATGCAAGATGGGAGGTCAGGGGAGAGAGAGAGAGAGAGAGATTAGGGCCAGATAAGCAGCATAGAGATGATCATGGAATTCATGGCAGTATGACCTGGATGAATATTGAGCAAAGGAGACTGATGAGACAGTCAGATAGATAGGAAGAGAACCAGGTTAGAGTGTAGTGTCATGAAAACCTAGAGAGAAAGGAGTGTCAAAGCCAGCAATGCATAGTGTCCAAAGCTGCAGAAAAGTCAAGAAGAAGGACAGTGGGGAAAAGGCCATTAGATATGGCAATTATTCTATTAGTGGTAACTTTAAAAGGGAGCAGTTTTGGTTGAACTGAGGAGGTCAGAAGGCAGAGAGCAAAGGAAATGGAGGTATCTATTAGTCTACAGAATTGCCAGGAAAGTCAGAAACCTCAGAGAAACAAGCCTTTACTACATCTGTATTATTCTATTGGCAGTTGCCTCTGGAGCCAAAGGTAGAAGTAATAGAAAAAGGTCTTAGAGTCATAGAATAACAGAATCTCAGTTTTTGGAAGGACCTCAAAGGCTATTCAAGTAACATACCACAAAAGTATTCATTAAGTCTTTATTTCAATACATAAATGGGAGGGAAAAGTTAATCTACTTAGAAATCCTATATCACCATCTGATAAATTTTAAAAGAAAAATTTTCCTCCTATCAAGTCCTATTTCTAATGCTCTGGAGCTAAGCCAAAAATACACCTGTTTTAATAATCCTTCAAATTCTTGAATATAGCTCATCTATCTCTTCTGAGTCTTCTCTTTTCCAGGCTTTAATCCGGTGATGGTAAACCTATGACACACGTCAGCACTGGCACACGTAGCCATTTTTGATGATATGCAGCCACATTCAGAGGATGAAACATTTGCTGTAGTATAGTGTAGACACTGTGTGCACTATAGATGACAATTCTACCTATATTAATTTTACCTATTTTGGCTTATTAAATACAGTTATATATTACAAATATACATTTTTGTTATTTAAATCTAAATATCATGAAATTATGGTTTTTTTTCTCTAAGTGACACAGCACCTGAGTTATGCTTGTTTTTTTGGCAAATTTTGACACACCAAGCTCAAAAGGTTGCCCATCCCTGCTTTAATCAGTTCCTTCAACTATTCACCATATGACATACTGTCAAAGCCCATTTACTATCTTGTTGGCCCTACCTTCCTCTGGATTCTCTCTAGTCTATCAAAAAAATTTCCTAAAATGTACTCTGAGTGAATTAAGTCTGGGCTGCACAATTGGTCTCTTATGGTTTTTGGCTGTGTGATTATAGCCAAGTCACTTAAGCTCCCTAGACCTTAAATCTTCTCATTTGTAGAATAAGGGATAATAATGCTACATTCTTTATTTTATAAGGTTGTTGTGAAGAAAGTACTTTATAAACTGCAATGTGTAAAGAGGATTATTTATTTATTTTTATTATACCACTCTGCTTTTATAAGTGGGGGTAGGGTGGCCTAGGGAAGTTCCCTTAGCAGTTCAGCTGAAACAATCACAGAATGGAGCCATTCAAGAAGAGGTTTTAATGTGTAAATGAGGTGCATCTATACCCTGTGAGCCCTTTATGAGATATACATTTCTTTGATTGGATTAAGAAGGGAAAGGCACTATTGGCTGAGCAGGCAAACTAGCCTAGTCTCTGGGGGCTTTAAATAGCTGAATAAATTTCACTTATTCAGTTGTTGGAAGCAACTGATGATATTCCAGTACCTTTGTGGGGGAAGATCCCAGCAGCCAGAAGATAGGTCCTTTTTACTTCCCTTAAGTACACAATCAGATTTATTGGAATTGTGGGAGAAAATACTTACAGCTTGGGTCAGAGATACACAGCTGTGGAGAGAGAGACTTGGGGTCTGGAGAGACCCAAAGGAATAGGAAGGATTTGCCTTGTGGAAAAAAGGAATGGCAAGGCAACTAGAGACTCCAGAAAGAGTGGACTTTGGAAGCCCAGAAGAATAACTCACCCAACAGAGTCACTGCACCTAAAGAGAGCTGCATTAGGACTCTACAAAGAGAGAAAGGACTTCGGATCATATGGTACTAGAAGTTGTGAGTTACGTCCTTTGCCAGGCATGTTTTATACTATGTTAATGAAATTTCTTTGAAGTTTCAGCCCATATTTCTCATGGATGCAATATTTGTGAAAGAGCGCTCCCCAGGTTTATTTGGGAAATATTTCATAGCAAATGTTCTTAGTAAATGCCTTTCAAAAAGCTATTTTAAGACCTCTGACAGGTTGTAGGTCCCAATTGTAATGGTTTTAATCTCTTTATAGATTTAATCTTATAACTCTGTGGGCAATGCATTTCTCTCCATCTTTCTGTACTCCCTCTCTGCCTTTATCTCTTTCTCATTCTTACTGACCTGACCTCTTTCCTCTTTTCTAGCCTGATTCTCCCTACCCTCTATGAAATAGATTGTGAGGCTCTATGCCTAATTCTTGCCTGTGTAGCATCTGAACTCACCCTTAATAGTGAATGGATTTTCATAAACCTTCTGATTTTAAACTCTAAGGATAGACTTTAAGTTTTGCCAAGGGCTATTTGCCCAAAAATGACCAAATTGCTCTGAGCCCAGTTTGGGGTTCCCAAACTTTTCTCATTTTCCCATGTAAATGTATGAAATAATGGAAATATTTTCCCAAGTATGAGATCATTAGAAAATTAATTATAAAATCAATTTATAAATATTTTTCACTTATTGAAATTTCTTATTAAAATTGAAAATCATTATTAAAACACTTAATTTTGACCAAGCACAATTTATCATGACAAGGGGGAGAAGAAATAACTTTTTGTAACAAAATTTTCCTAATAAATCATAAAGACAAAGCCCAGAGATCAAATCTGTTTTAATATGGTCAGGAGAATAAGCTTCTCAGCAACTGTATGAGGTAAGTGCTATTATGATCTCCATTTTACAGTTGAGGAAACTGAGGCAGACAGTGGCTAAGTAATTTGCCCAATATCACACAACTTAGTAACCATCTTGAGCTCAGATTTGAGCACAAGGGCCTTTTTGAGCCCAGCCCAGTGCTATCTATTGCTACCTAGACAGTCAAGTCAATAACCATTTATTAAGCACTTACTATGTGATAGGCCCTAGTGCACAGGGCTCCCATATCAGTGGTGCTCATCTTTAGGCTCAATTAATTTGCTTGAGTCTAATAAAGAGAATAGAAAGTATCTATTGAAAGTGATCTTCATTATTTTCGAATTCTGAACTCTTAAATTTTAGATAATTTTAGTGTCATCCTGCTATTCAATAGATACTTGAGAAATAGCATTATATAGGAGATAGAATAGAGAATCTAGGGTTAGGATAGTAAGTTCTGCCTCTGATACTTGTTAGACTTATGGCTATGAGCAAATCACTTGATCAAATAAGACAAGATTATACATACATATTTCAAACTTTAGAGTGTAATATAATCAGTTATTATTCAGTTATTACAATACTACAAAGCAAAGGTTTCTGGCTACTCAGATAACACTGAAGTCACATTTGGTTGATTGTAGCCCATCTCACTGGAATGGAAAAAAGGGGGCTTTCTTGGAGACTGCTTATGGTCCTCAATCCATACCTATCCCCCTAACACCCTATTAAAAAACCATTTACCAAGAGCCAGGCCTAGTGAAGGAAGATCCTGGGTCCAAATCTGGTCTCAGACACTTCCTAGCGGTGTGTCCCTGGGCAAGTCACTTCACCCCCATTGCCTAGCCCTGTATTGATTCTAAGAAAGAGGATAGGAGTTAAAAAAGTCAACCCTTTATCATCAAGCCCCTCATTTTTATCTGTCCACTTCCCACTCCCTACCCTTTCATGGAGTTTTGAAGGAAATAAAAGTCACACTTCCCTACAGAGAGATTGGGGAACTCTGTTTTAAAGCAATAACTGTTTCACCAGGAAGCTGAGACCAGATGACAGAGGCTCTCAGCTGCAGATATCAGGAGAGAAGGTTCAATCTCACCATGCTTTGCTTCAGTATTGAGTAGACTATGAAAATGAATTACCTGTCCCTTTGCATTTATTTCAGATCTCTCAGTGCTGTCTAAGTAGCCTTAAGCTGAACCCATTAGGGAAGATGTGCCTCTGACTCCCTCTACAGGTCTGGTCTTAATGAGGATTGCCAGTTAGTTCCAAGAACTTGACTTGTCTACTTGTCCAAATCTTCAAATTCTAAACTTAACTGTGGTTGATTCATAAGGATGGATAAGAAAAACCATTAAATCACTTATTCTTACCTCACCACAATAAATTGTGCTGTATTTAAAAAATACATATTTCTACAGGAATTCTCAGGTCACAGAGGAAGAAGATATTTATAAATTAATTTTGTCATCAATTTACTCTTGATCTCATTCTTGGAAAGAAGTGTTGCTTCATGAAAAGAATAGCAATTTCAAATTTATATGCTTATTATCATAGCACTTACATGCATTCATACACTTTGAATTTTGGAGGAATCGTATCTAATTTTTGGAAGATTAATTTCTAAGTTAATTTAAGCAGTTAACGCCTATTTTGAATGTGTGAAAACAGGGTGAACCTGACATTTTGTTGATGATATGAGAAAGCCATTCTCTTTTGCAAGAGAAAAAAAGTATTTTATTCAGGGGAATTTTTATTTCTAGACATTTTAATATTAACCCAGCATTTAGTTATTTTGATATACTTCTTTTCTGAAGTTGGTATTATTCCATTTTAACCTTACTGATGTAGAAACATGGGGAAGGTAAAGTAATTGAAGTTATAAATACAAAGGTTAATTCAGTATTAAAACATATTCCCTTTTGATTTCCAGATATTGTATACCTATTGACATCTTTTTCATTATGAAATGTATCAAGAAATAAGTCCAACATGAACATTTATGGTCAGAGACATGAGGAGACAGATCTTATTTTATGTTTTCCCTATCCTGGGTTTTTGGGTACTTTTAATTTTTTCTCTCCAACAGATGTTTTTGCAAGTTGTCTTATGAGCTATAATCTAATTCTGCTGCCTCTGAATATTATATGATTGAGAAGTCTCAAAACTTTTTGTGAAGATTGTTTTAATAGGTGTCAGTTACAATCAGGAAAGCACTCATTAAGTGCATTATATGTTGGTTTTCAAGCTCATGGGAAAATTTTCCATTTTAAACTGTTTTTGCTTTTTTATTATTATGTTTCTGAGAAAACTTAGCCATAGTAAACATTTTAAAGTTGAACTAATCTTTTTATTTTCATTTTGGAAATATTGTTTTCATTTTAAAGATATCAATATAGGCAGTCAACCCAACTCTAAATATCTTTTTGCTCTGTACCTGCTGACAGCAATAGTAACCAATAGCTTACAATTTGAGTAAAATTTCAGCAAATATATGTTATTCATCCAATCCATTTACCAGCCTGAGTTAAATGAGTAATTCCTTTGGATGCCAAAGCAATGATTTCTGGAATGAGGAGGAGGTGCCTAATAATAAATACAAATAAGAGTTGTGACAGTGAAAAACAGTAGTCACTAACTTGAAAGGACCAAGCCTGGACTAGTGATTTCACTAACATAGAGAACTCTTAGGTGAGAAAACTCCCTGTGCCAATGCGGGTTGGCCAACCTCTGCAGATTATAGCTTAGAGAGTTGTCAAAGGCACATGAAACTGATATGAGTCAGAGGTAGAATTTGAATCCAGATTTCTATGCCTACATTCTATTCAATGCCTTCCTGACTCTACTCAATTGAAAATGCATGAGAAATTTGGATTGAAGCATTTAATTCTGTTGGGATTAATGACTTCAACACTGTGGAAAGCTCAGCATGAATTCCCAGTTATAGCAAGTGACTAACCACTTAGATTCTATAGTTAATAATCTTTGAGGCAATAGTTTCACATTAGAAGCCCTATTTCTTTTTTTTTTTTTTTAAACCCTTGCCTTCTGTCTTGGAGTCAATACTGTTTATTGGCTCCAAGGCAGAAGAGTGGTAAGGGCTAGGCAATGGGGGTTAAGTGACTTGCCCAGGGTCACACAGCTGGGAAGTGTCTGAGGCCAGATTTGAACCCAGGACTTCCCATCTCTAGGTCTGGCTCTCAATCCACTGAGCCACTCAGCTGCCCCCTAGAACCCCTACTTCTAGAAAGATGATGCTCCTTTTTCTTTGGGGTCTTCCATCTACTGGACCTTATTTTAGTTTAGGAATATACCAAGCATAAGAGCTATATGAGTCTGCAGGGACTTCACCCACAAAGGCAAGAGTCCAGGCACATTTTTTCTTCAACTTCCTATGTTATCTACATCAAAGGCATAGGTGGCAGAGGATTGGAAACAGAGAGGGAGGGGTCCAGTATTGGGATTCAGGCTAAGCAGAAGGTTATAGGACAAGGGGTCAAATTGCAGGTACTTTAGTCATCCTAGGCAGAACCAAAATTCTGTGAGGTCTGAGTCACCTAACTAAAAAGAGCTGATAAAGAGTAGTTAACAATGATCTAAGAAAGGAGGCTCTTTGTTCTCTGACCTTTTTTTATGTTGTCTAATAGGCGTGTCCTGCACCCACTAATATCGAGCCCAGACAAAAGGAGAGATGAGACTCACATGAATATTGGTCCCCTGATTGATTCTAGATTACATCACAGAAGTTCTCTGTTACCACATCCACTAGAAATAGCAATGGTGAGGGGATTCCTCTAAGAGCCCTCAATAGCAAGCAATGCACACTATCAAACACTGACTCTACATATTTCCTTCTATCCCAGTAGTCATTGATGAGGAATCCTTTAATGAGCTGGAATGTCTAAAAAGTTACCTGGAAGTAGGGAACCCTGTCCAGATCCAGGGCCTTTCTGGGTCTTTTTCTTTGTTTTGTATAGGTGCCCAGGAATTTTAATACAACACTTTAAACAATAACTATCAATTATTCTTACCATCCATGAGAAGTTAGTAAAGAACAGTGGAATAAACTGGTATTTTACTTTGGTTCCCATAACATTGATCCCTATTCCTTTTTCAATGAACTCTGGGGAAATGAGTGTGGCAACAGTGATGGAGCCTATAAAAAAGCAGGACTCACTTTTTTTTCTCAAAGCTCTTAGTAGTGCTCTCCAGATACACATAACATAGCATGTGCTCAGAAGCTTTCAATGGATTACCTGGGCAGTTAGGTGAGGCAAGAAGATAGAATGCTGTGCCTCGAGTCAGGAAGTTGTTGCTCAATGGTATCTAGTGCTTTGTGACCCTGTGGACCAAGGCATTCCAATGCTGTCCATGGAATTTTCTTGGCAGAGATACTGGAGTGGTTTGCCATTTCCTTCTCCAGTAGATAAAGTACACAGAGATTGTGACTTGTCCAGGGTCATAAAACTTTAGTAAGTGTTCTGAGGTTGGATTTGAACCTAGTTGTTCTTGATTCCAGGTACCCAGAATGCTGGGCTTAGAGTCAGGAAGACCTGAATTCAAATCCATCCTTAGACATTTATTAGTTTTTTAACCTTGGACACTTATAACTTGTTTGCCTCAGTTTCCTCATCTGTAAAATAGGTATTATTTTACCTACTTTCCAGTGCCATGAGGATAAAATGAGATGATAATTGTAAAGTGCTTAGCATAGTGCCTGCCACATAGTAGATACTATGCACAGTAGCTACAATAATAATTAGCATTATTATTGAATGTTTCCGGTTTTATTTGCCCATGCCCCAAAATGAACATTTGCAATGCCTATTTGAACCATGAGTCCTCTACGGCAGAATTGTCAAACATGCAACCAACCCATGGGCCACATGTGACTTGTAATACACCTGAGTGTGACCTGAACTAGATTAAAATATGATTGGAAAACATTTAACAAAATAAATAGAAGTTTCAATAAAACATAGATAATATTACATTTTAAACATTGTCAATATGTGGCCCACAGAGATCCTCAGGTACGGTTTGGTGGCTCTGTTTCTACTTGAGTTCAACACCACACTATTCTATAGTTTCCCTTTCTTATCCAGAGGCCACAACCAGGATCAATGAGGCCAAGGCCAGTGGCCAGCTTGAAAGTATTTGGGAATGATTCAAAGTACTTTTAGAGCAGCATCGGTGAACTTTTTAGAGATCGTGTACCTAAACTGTATCTTCAAGCTGCCGTGAGCCCCTGCCCAGTCTATAAGATTCTTGGCCATGTTGTTTCTGAGGGGTGTAGCTATGAAGAATTGTACTTGTTTAGAAAATTTCACAATACATTTTTTTCTAAGAAGTTTTTTCTTTGAATTCTAAAACATTTTCTTTAGAGTGTTTGACCACTTAGAAACCACTATGGTATCTAGCATACCTTCTAGCAATTTTGGCTCCTTTATTTAACCAAAACCTTTCAGCTTTGTGCACTTAGTTCTAAGTCATTTCTTGCATGAACAAACTGTCTAAATTCAGTTGTGAGAAACCTTTTATGGTAAATGTTATTAATCTTGAAAAGCAAGGGTATAATAAAATAGCAATTTAAGTGTAATTTACTAACAACTGGAGCCCTTAAACACTTACTTATTATTGTGTAGTAATAATGTCACACTTTGTTTTTAAATACGCTCTCTTGTCACTTCAAGAATCCTTGGGGCAGTTTTTAAAATCCTCATAGTCTTTAATTATAGTTCTTCTTACTGCTTCCATGTTGCTGTCTGTTTTATAAATTGCAAATCATTAGCTTTTATTTTGGTGAAACCCCCAGCAGACACAGCTGGGTTCTTTACTCAGTGAATTTGACAGTGTTAAGAGACTGAGATTTGTGTAATTTTAGTGCTGCTAATGGAGGAGGTGGGTTAGTAGTCACCTGTGCTTCTATTCTGGGGCTTACTTTTTGTTCCCAAAATCATGACCTGGGTGAGTGCTGTTGAAAAGTGCTTCACAGAAATGGGCTCCTCGAGTCCATTTTTCATGAGTAGAATGGGAGGATGAAAGATCATTTAGGTTTTAGAGTCAGAGGACCTGGGTTTGAATCACAGCGTTTTCCTCCTTACTAATTATATGGCAATTCACTTTATCTCTTTAGACTTGTAAAGTATTAAATAATTAAATTCTATAGTGTCTAAGATCCTTTTTAAATGCCAGGTATGTTACGTAACCCAGGGTTTCTGATGTCTCTATTAGATGGGTCTTCCGACTGTTTGGACCATTTCCCTACTCTCTCTGTCTGTCTCTGTCTCTCTGTCTCTCTCTCACACATATACTCTCTCTCTCTCTCTCTCTCTCTCTCTCACACACACACACACACACTCTCTCTCTCTCCATCTCTTCTTTTTCTCTCTTCTTTCTCTCCCTTTCTCTACTCTCCCACCCCACTTGTCACATATATATGTATATATATATGTACAGAGACACATATTATCTCCGTATACCTCCATACATCATATTTATATGTATATTCACAAATATGGATGTGTCTATACATATATGCTTAAAAGCATGATTAGTACTAAACTTGGATTCAGGAAAATTAGTGCTTGAATTTCTCTGCTGATACTATTATGGCAACTACAGGCAATTCATTTAACCTCTCAGTGACTCAAATCTTTGTCTACAAAATGGACCTACCTCATAGGGATGTTGTGGAGATAAATGCCATAATAGATACTGAACCCCCTGTTAAACCTTAAAAACTATATGGTTTCAGTTAGTTATTATTATTAAGTTCCTTCCTGTCTCAAAATCGTATGTCTTTACATTTTAAGAAGGTAAGATCTATATGTTCTACAAATACTGTAACTATATTGCATATCTGTGGATGCCTGGACTCCAGGGAAGTTTCCTTTGCTATTTACTTGATATATTTATATGTCCCATACTTGGTGCTGGTTAAAGGTTAGTGGAGAATTCTAACATACAACTCTATTGTGTTTTCTATGGTGTCAGGTATGCTATTGGATAGTTTCCATGGATACTTTCTCCTCTCTAGGTTTTCCTGACATTTCTTTTTCCTGACTCTTTCCCTACATATCTAACTCATCTTCTTAGTATCCTTTACTGAATTTTTTTTTTTAAATCCAGGCCACATCCACTAACTTCATAACCCAAGAAACTATTCTTGGCCCTCTTTTCTTCTCCTTCTCTCCTCCCTAGGTCATTTTTTAATCTCGTCAACACTCCAATGGATTCAATGATCATCTCTATGCAGATGATAATCAGAATCATTTCTCTAGCCTTAACTTTTCTCCTTAGCTCTCTAGCCTTGCAGCTCCAACTACATATTGGACATCTCAAACTTAGATGTCCAAGAATACATTCTTGGACTCTTCTCAGCAGAACAAGCATGCATGGGGGAATCCCTTTCCTAAGGAGACAACCCCTTAGATACAGGAATTAGCTTCTTTTTGTTATATGAAAAATGAAGAAGAAATAAAGAAAAACCCATTATAGCTTGAGGGAGAGGATAAAGCAGCAAATTCTTGACAGTAACCTCCTTGACTTTGGGGTCCTAAGAAGATAGTCTGACAACAGTTATCTTACCTGGAACTTTCTGGAATCCCTCCTGGTGAGATAATGATCATCTTTATTGGAAAAGATTCCTAGAATTGTTGTCAGTGGAGGCCCATTTTGTAGTTAGGGCAGGTTCCAGTTGGTTGGGTCCCTGTTTCTCAAGTTCAGCTTAGAGTTGCAAAAAGATTATTCTGAAACCCCTGGAAAAAAATGAACAAATCCAATTAATTACTATAGTCAGTATTCTTTTTACTTTCTTATCTTAAACTCAACATATTCAAAATGGAACTCATTTTCTCTCCCCACAACCCCTCCTTTCTTTTGAACTTCCCTATTATTGTCAAAGGATACATTATTCTTCTAGTAGTTATACAGACTTGCACTCTTGGTGTCAACCTTAACACTTCATTCTGTCACCTTCCCCAAACCCCATAGCCAGTCTGTTATCAAGTCTAGTAAATTCTACCATCGTGGCATCGCTCTTGTTCTCCTCCTCTTCTCCATTCATGCAATTGCAACCCTGGTGAAGGCCCTAATTACTTCACTCCTGGACTACTGCAATAACTTGCTAATTAGTTTCCCCAAAAGTCTTTCCATTCTATTCTGTCCTTCTGTTTACCTGTTAAGGAGATTTTTCTAAAGTCTCCCTACTCAATAAATAAACTTCAGTGACCTATCACTTCCAGGATGTATATTTAATCATGCTTAGCTTAATACATCATACATAGTAAGTGCTTGATTATGATGAGAGGGGTATTCAAATATAGTGACAGTGACAATTATTTATCATGATGCTAGGGGCTCAATTATCATGAGTCTTTCAATTTCAGATCCTGAGGGCACCAATGGCTTTCTTGAATTTTCCTTTTGTTTTAGAAATAAGTTAGTTCTTTCCATTTAGGAGGAAAAGATGAGAAAATAACCTGGAATAAGCCTGGCTAAAGATCTTGCTAAACTTGACTTAACTAGCATTATATATATTTAGAGAAGGAAGTTGGAAGAGAAGAAAGAAAAGTGGAAGGGGGGGGATATTTGAGAGATTTGCATCCATCCATAAAGAGAGTAGCAATAAAGCTATCCCTCTCCACATTCTGGAATTCTCCATTGCAAAAAACCCTATCAGTTGTGGAAATGTAGGGATACCAGGTCAGGTGGCTTTATGTTTCTTTATCATCTTTTTTATGCTTATTTTCTTCCTCATTCTTTGTTTGATTCTTATCTAAAGAGTATGAAGACTTTGAATGTATTTAGTATTTAGCCTCTGATGGCTATTTTAACTCATAATTTTAAAAGCACAGCAGACTACAGAATATTTATAGGCTATACTATAGATGACTTTAAAAGTTTTGTTGAACTTGCAAAGGATGAGTGCTTTTCAAGAAAAAAATGATGTAAAAATCAAGTTATTCATAGAAATCATTCTCTGAAATTTTATTCACTACAATATTCAGAGTTTTACTTTTTAAAATTTGAAGGGGGGATAAGCATCAACTGGGGAATGGTTAAACAAGTTGTGGCATACGATTGTGATAGAATACTATTACACCATAAGAAATGATGAACAGATTAATTTTTTAAATGGAAAGGCCAGTATAAAATTATGAAAAGCAAAATGAGTAGAACCAAGAGAACATTATGTAAGAACATTATGTACAGCTATAGAATTAATGTTTGAAGAAAAACGTGAATATCCACCTCCAGAAAAAGAACTGATAGAAAGAGACATGAAAGACATAGTTTATATCTTTTAGTGTGCCTTTTCTAGTGCAGGGAAAGGAGAGAGGGAGAGGAGATCCCTGGGGATTTTGATGTAACTAATGACAAATAAAATTTTTTTAATGAAAAATTGATACATCAAAAAAATTAAATTTTGGAGAAGCTGGTTTTTATCCTGACTTTTTTCTTTTCCCTAGTTTCTTTCCCAGTACCTTCAGATTCCTCCTGAAGAAAAGTTGTTGGGTGGGTTTTTTTAATAGTTAAAAAATAAATAAAAATCTTTTTATAGTAAATGTTATTAAACTAAAAGGCCAGAGTATAATATGATATAACAAAATCAAAAGTATATTTATTAAAAATGGTGAAAATTACATGTTCTAGAAATCAAATAATTGTGAAAGATAGGGTGTTTTTACTTCTATGTAAAAGTGGTCTATTTTTTGCTACCAAATAAAAAATTGTACTCCAGCGAAAATAGCTTCAAATATTTTTGTGTCAAGAAGCTGAAAAATAAAACTAGGTAAAGTTAGAATTACAGAGCTAGAAGAGACCTGAAAATCTCATCTAATCCATTCCTTTGCCTTTTTCCTACAAATAAAATTTTAAACCAGATGTTTTTATTCTGGGGGCTACAAACTTTATATAGGTAAATATAGATATTTACACATATATAAAACTGCTTTTCAGTATAATTGTTCTCTTTTATAATCCTATGTGTATTTTATGAATGTTAAAACATTATATTCCAAGAAGGGGTCCATAGGCTTCTCCAGGTTGCCAAAGGGGATGCCATGACACAATCAACCCTTAGTTTAAATGATCCATTAACAATAACTACTGACTTTCTTTGTTAAACCTTTAGTGATAGAGGTTCTATTATCTTCCTTGGAATCTCAATTCAATGGTTTATAGTCCTGAGAGTCTAGTTCTTTCCTATGTCCAATGGAAAGAAGATCTATCAAGTACTTTGCAAGAGTAAAGTGTTATATAAATATATCACCTCAAATATTTTCAGTCTAGTCCTTAGAGAAACCCTGCTTGGCATTCCTCTTCCCAAATTTCAAAACATTTATCTTTTAGCTTTTTTGTTATTGTGAAAGGGCCAGTTTTTTCCTATATCTTGTTAGTTTTCTTTACAATTGCTAATTTATTGCGTGATCAGCTATGACCTACCATGACTCTTAGTCCCCTTTTAAAGTAAATATCTATGCCTAGCCTCCTAAAATGGGCTTCTCTCATTTTTCAGAATTACCCTCCTTGTCTTGTGAATCACAGTTTCCTGAAATGTGGGACTGATGTAGTACTGCTGAATCTTTGCCAAAAAGTTACTGAGAGTTTTTTGTTTTTGGTAGAGAAGTTTTACCCACTGCTTCAGTGGCTAGCCAGCTACTTACTTTTTAAAAGTTTGAGGGTTTTTAAAAGAATTTATCATTTAAAGTTGCCTTTTTTCTTTGTCTGTTAACAGTCATTTTTTTTAACGTACTCTCTTCCTCCACATTGAATCTTTCTTTACCAGTCAATGAACAAACGTTTATGAAGCCACCTATTTTGTGCCAGGCAACTATGCCAAGTGTCAGGAATACAAAGAAAGGCCAAAAAATAGTTCTTGCTCTCAAAGGAGCTCATGGTCTAATGGGGAAGACAGCAAACTAACAGCTGTGTACAAACAAGCTAAATACAGGATAAATTTGGAGTTAGTAGTAGAGGTGTTCCACCCCTCTGCTGGGAGGTACCATCTTTGAGGAGAAAAACACAATTGAGGATAGAAAGCAATAACTCACGTATATTTTGTGATCAAAGGTATCATTATGATCTTGAGTTAGTAGCTTAAGGTTCCTTCTTTAATTTAGTTATCCACAGGATTGGTATGAAGACTTACTAATAACAATAAGAGAAAACAAAAATTTTTTCCCCAACTCATCTCCAGCTGTGGAACACAGATTTCAGACAAAAATCAAGTTCTTTTGCCAACATTTATTTTTAGTATAGATATGTATTAGTTTTTCATCATCTTCATTTCTGAATGTATCCCTTCCTTCTCTCCTAACCCATGAAACCACCTCTTATAACGAAGAATGTTTAAAAAAAAAAAACACCAGAAAAATGCAATCAACTAAACAACAAAATGACATACAAACACTCTATCTTTCCCTGTGATATCTCTATACATAGATGTTTCATCAGCATTTCTAACTCAGTCAATCTTTGCCATTATTTAAATCACATTTCCTTTGTTTCATAGACAGAGATTAGTAGCAGTAGGATTTAGGGTGGAGCAGTAAATTTACTAATACTAATGCCCTTTTGTAATAATTCTTTTTTATTTTATTTTATTTTATTTTATTTTTAAACTCTTCTTAGATGGAAATCTTAGGATCAATACTGGTGGGTATTGGTTCTAAAAGCAGAGTGGGTAAGGGCTAGGCAATGGAGGTTAAGTGACTTGCCCGGGGTCACACAGCTATATCTGAGGTCACATTTGAACCCAGGACCTCCTGTCTCTGTGCTTGATTCTCAATCCACTGAGCCACCCAGATGTCCCCACAAACTCTTGATTATACAATAACTTTGTTGTGTACACTACCTGACTTTCCTAGCCTCTATTGCCTCTCACAAATATTCCTTTGAACATCTAGTCTTCCTTTCAAAAGGAAATGATGCTGGGAAAATTTGCTAGATTATCCCAAAGTACTGGCAGTATTCTTTTTGGAGACATGGATTATGTGGGGAGTTTGGTTCACATAGCTCTAGGAATGGCATGGTGTTTGCCCAATGTTTTGACTTTTACCATTAGTCACCAAAGAGTCAAGTTGATAGTCCAAGTCCAGAAATACAAACCAATGCAATATAGTGTATTTGATGAAAACAGGTAAATTCTATAGACTGAAAAGTATAAATCTAAAGAATTATCTCTTCAATTTTGTGGCAGTATTGATGTATTTCAGGGGAGGTATATTTGCTCAGTGACCCTATGTTTTCTGTTCCAGGAATCATTAACCAATGGCAGCAGGAATCCAAGGATAAAGTGATTTCCCTCTTATTAACTCACCTGCCTTTGCTGAAGCCAGGCAACATTGAAGCAAAAGTTGAGTACATGAAACTGCTGCCTAAAATCCTGGCTCACTCCATCGAACATAACCAGCATATAGAAGAAAGCAGGCAACTCCTATCTTATGCTTTGATACACCCGGCCACTTCACTGGAAGACCGGAGTGCTCTAGCCATGTGGTTGAATCACTTAGAGGATCGCACGTCAGGGAACTTCAGCAGTCAGAATAGAGGTCGGTCTGATTCTGTGGATTATGGGCAGACACACTATTATCACCAAAGACAAAACTCTGACGATAAGCTCAATGGATGGCAGAACTCTCGGGATTCTGGGATATGCATCAGTGCCTCCAACTGGCAGGACAAAAACCTGAGCTGTGAGAATGGCCATCTGCCCCTCTACTCTTCTTCTTCAGTCCCCACCACAATCAATACTATTGGGACTAGCAGCAGCAGCACAAGTGAGTAGTAGCCTTAATTTTGTTATCATGGTCTGGTTTGGGTATTTGCTGTGGCATGTTCCCTTTGAAAATGTCTACTAGCTGCATTCAGTAACTTTAGGAAGAGAAGAGCTGATAGTTTTAAGTTGGTTGTAGAAAATGACCCAGGAGGGGACCTGCATAGCTCTTGCTTATTTTGTCTCTTCTATAGTGTGAAGACACCAGGCTGCTAGAACTGATTAATGGCTGAAAATTAGCTTTAAAATAACAAAGAAAAAACCCTAACTTCCTGTTTCAAAGACAGGAAAGTACCTTTCAGCCTGGTGGTTTTGGATTTTCTTTGACACTGATTTCCCATGTTATTATCTCAACATTACTTCTAACCTATGGATTAACCCAGCCAGTCTTTTGGGCTCTTTTTGTACATTTCTCGTTTTATTCCTCACCTGGGTTGTTTCCTTCTCCGAATTTCCTGTCATTAATTTCTAGTTGTTTGGGGCTCTTTCCCTCCTGGCTGGGGAGGAGAGACAGGTTTGTTAACTGAGAATGCTTCTCTGTGCTGTGGCTTGGTATGAATGCTGTGAAACCCTCCTCATTCTTAACCTATTTTTAGGAGTGGTGGGAGTTGGGAATTACTATGGAGAAAATGTATATCACTTAGGAGGAGGAGGAGGAGGAGGAGGAGAAAGAAGGAGGAGGATTAAGGTGGGTAATTCTCTTTTACTCCATGAGCATACTAAGTATAGGACCAAAGTAACATTCCCACTGTTCTAGCCTAGGGCAGTGAATGCCTACCACTACTGTTCCTTCCTCTGGATGGGTGACTGCAGTGATAAGCATAGTATTCATACTGATGGAGTTTAATTGTGCAACCACAGTCAACCTCCATCCCTCCTTAAATAGCAGTCTATGTAATATGTTTGCAAGTGTCTGGGAATATATAGCATTGAGAATGTAGAGAGAGGTTTTCAAAGGGGAAAGCTATTTGTGGTAAGACATTATGTGCCTGTTGACATGTGGAAACCCACAATGAAAAGATATGATAACATTATGAATTGTTAGTGAATGCTTCTTGGCCTCTTAAAGGTTTGCTTGGTTTAATGTGTCTTCTAAAAATGCCTTTTAAAAATATGCTAGTGTATTGAATAAACTATATTAATTGACATAGCTATTTAGCAGAATAATCAGAGTTGTGTTTTAGATCCCATATCAATGAGCACTAGTAAACTAAAAAAATCACAGTGTCAAAATTAAGTTACTATAATTTAACCTTGTACAGAAGAGATTTTTAATTGAATTCTTTCTCTTTTATAAACTTAATAATAATCTAGCTGTGCATTGCTTTCATGGAGCCCTGGCATAATAGGATGTTATTGGGCATATTTAAAGTGGAGGACAGAGTCCTCCTTATTAGAGCTTCCTGTGTTAACTTGTGGATTTTATGATTCCTACAGAACTTATCAAGAGCTCTGAAAAAGTCCAGGTTTGATGTTCTACCCCTCTCCCAAAAGCAATTTATTTTTGAGCATGTTAAAGGAAGTAAGCTGCAAGTCATACTGAAATGGAAACTTGTCTTTTGTCACTACATCTGTGTCTCTAATTGATAAAACATCCAGGGATGATTTGGAGGAGAAATTTAACCTTGATGAACAGAGAACTTAGAATTCAGATAAGGTTATCAAATTTTAGTAGACTGTTGATTCACATCACTTCCCAGCTGCTTTGGGGGCCTTTTATATTATTGAACTAACATGAATCCAGGAGAATAGGATTATGCCTCTTCATGGGGTGAATAGTGAATAGACTATGTAACCTTATCCTTGGACAGCACACATCCCAGAGAACCTCATTTCACTATCTCCAAAGAACTTTCATTCATAGACATTGTTTCAATAGTTATGACTACATTAATACAGAAGTTCTAATTTTGCCAAGACTTAAATACCCCCAGAAGATCTATGATGTCGTCCAAGTGAGCACTGTCTCCAGGGATGCTGTTTGCATCGTCTAGATAAGTTGTCATGGTACAAAAAAAAAATCATTTTCTGGTGGAAATTCTTAGAAAAAAAGGTAGGTTGATCCTTCTAGCACAAATATAGAATCTGTTACTGAGCTTTTACTAGAAGCATTTTCAGCTTAGTATTGGACATTTCAAAGCTCTAGGGGCTATTCCCTTCAAGGACTCGGTAGTAACTCCTGCAGAGCAAACAAGGTTTTGCCACAGGGCTACAGACACAGAAGTAAGACATGTTTCTTCCCTTAAGGGGAAGGCTTCCCCTTCTGGAAGGTATACTTCCTTCCTACAACAATCTATCTTTCCATGTCTGAGCTGCTTATTCCTCTGGAAGCATGCTATATAATTCTACCCAGAGTTCTGTTGCTACGGTGTCTCTTTCTCTTAAACTCACAGAGCCAAGGATTGTATTCTCCAGGGATTGATTGACTAGGCCTTCTACTGGCATGACTGCGAGTAGCTAGCCCATCCCTGTGGCTCTCTAAACTGTTTTTGCCACAGGTGAATGTGACCTAGAATCGTCTCCATATGAAGGAGTAACAATTGAATGTAGGCTAAGGCAAATAGTATTACTTTATTTGCTAACATGTCTCTGGTAGATATCTTATTCATGAACACTCTAAACATTGCACACATGTAAATAAAACATATAGACTTGGCTGAAGAACATAGGAAAAGGAGGATAAATAATGGTTAAAATTTTTAATCATCATGATATTGACAGATTAGAAAAAGATACTTTAATAACCTTGTTATTTACTATGTTTGCAAAGTACAGGTATTTTCAGAAGAGTAACCCTGGAAGTCCTCACATGTCAAATCTTAAATTTTATATATATATATATATATATATATTTTTCAGTTGTTTCACTCATATTTGACTCTGTGACCCTATTTAGGATTTCTTGGCAAAGATATTGGAATGGTTTGCCATTTCCTTCTTCATCTCATTTGACAGATAAGGAAACTTGAGGGAAACAGAGTTAAGTAGTTAGTCCAGGGTCCCACAGCTAGTAAGTATCTGAGGCTGGATTTGACAGCACTCATCTGTTGCACTGCCTAGCTATGTATTCACATATATGTCTAAAGAATTCTTCTGATGGCCAAAACTGATTATGGAGGTAGGTGCAATTTATTATGCTATCTTCTTCAGGGAGGGAGTTATATAATAATTTAGTTAATATTCACCATGCAGTGTCTTCCTGAAGGAGAAAAAAAGGTAATTGTTTTAATGCCCTTAAAGCCTCTCAGGTAATATTGAAGATTTATTTTGCCCCTCAACTTTTCCAAATGTAAAACAACACTGTCAGTGATGCACATGAAACATAATGATTACAGGTAAAGAGCTTAGGGCCAAATGCTTGTCCAAATTTTTTTCAATGTTAGATGACACTGGGTTAAGCATCTTTCCCTTTTTCTATACTAGTTCTTTCTACTAATAGTTTATTTTTCCAGTTGTTTATAGTCTGACATTGTGGCTCTGCCATATTTCTTTTTGTCCTGTGTTAGGTCCTCATTCATTCATTCATTCATTAGTTTATTCCATAGGTATTTACTGAGCACTTACTATATGAGAGATACAAAGAAGCATAGCACATGGTGTGAGACTGCCCTCCAGGAACTTAAATCTAGTTCAGAGACATATAAAAAATTAAACAAATGAATGAACTATATAAGACAAGGCAGCAATATTACAAGATGTCCAAAGACACTACAATGAATGCCAAGTCAATAACATAGCAGAAATGCTGTGAGATCAGAGGCAGGAGAAAGTCCTATGGATTCAAGTGACTCATTGAAGATTGCTTGATGAAGGCTGGCTTTCAGCAGAGCTGCTATTTAAGATTCACATTAGCAGAGACTATAGGAATGCTGATGGAAATGTGTATGGTGTGTGTGAGCAGCAGTGTGTATACTACCCTGAACAAAGTATAGATCTCATGTAGATGAAGATAATAACCTGAATTACACAGTGCTGTAAGGTTCAAATGAGATAACAAATGCCTAGCACTTTGTAAACTCTACATATCAGTTATTAATGTTCTAAGACTGCTAAACTCTTGCTTGAAAGGTACTTGTCATCCTTCCTGAAGGACCAAAATATATGAAGAATGCAAATGTATTATAATAGCTATTTAACATTTAACAGGCTGCATTTATATAGAGCTTTAAGATTTGCAAAGAGCTTTAAAAATATCTTATTTGATCCTTCTAAATAAGGAATTTCTCTTCTGCATACTCCTCTTCCCAAAACAAATTGTGGATATTATAGCCTTTCCAGGTTTAGGGCTCTTTAAAAAAACTGAGTATTCCCAAAGGATGTCTCTAAACATCTTCCTTTCAGGGAAGGGCATACAAGAAGGTCAAAATATAAGACTAAGCATAATAGAAGAGTAGAAGCAATAAGGATGGAAACTTAAAGTTTGGAAATGGAAATGGAAATTAAAGTCTGATTCAGATAGGCTTTGAATAACAATCTAAGGAGTTTGGGTATTACCCTATTGTTGATAATGGTAAAACACTGAATGTTTTTGAATTGAGAGCTGACATGATGAAAGCTGTTTCTATTTGATATTAGCAGGGTGAACTGCAGCAGAGAGAAATTAGACTCAGGGAAGCCAGTTAGGAAACTGTCTGTAATCCAGGTAAGAGATAATACACTAAGATGGAACTGACTCCAAAGGTATGAGTCCTGAAAGAGACAGTCCAACCACTTCTCCATATAAATGAGAAACCCGAGGATCAATGAAGTCAAGTGTCTTGCCTGAGATCACACTAGTTAATAGAAGAACAAGATTAGAAACTAAAATTTCAGATTCCCTGGTCCAGCACTGTATTCATAGCTCCGGGAAGCAAGAATGGATAAAACTTTATGAGACAGGTCATTTAAGCAAATTTTTATTGTTTTCTGTGTGCACATCTGCAATGACCTAGGTACTGGGAGAGCTAACTAATGTTCATTTGGATCTAAGAGTTTTTGGAATTGATGTTTAGTCATGACCCCATTTGTGGTTTTCTTGGCAAAGGTAATGGAGCAGTTTGCCCTTTCCTTCTCCAGATCATTTTATAGATGGGAAAAGTCAAAGCAAATAGGTTAAGTGACTTGCCTAGTCACAGCTAGAATAGGGGTCTAAGGCCAGATTTGAACTCATGAATGGGTCTTCCTGACTTCAGCTAACTTTGTTTTTTGGTCTAGTAGGGAAATGGGACATACACAGAAATATCTAGAATACAAAATTATGTATGAGAAGTATATAAGAAAGGTTCACATTCAGAATTATGTGAGATAGCAACTAGATATAGGGAAAGAAGGGCTGAGTCAAAAATATTTCCTAGATCAAGAGATATGATGAATATCATTTCTAATCTGTGATTAGAACACCAATGTCATCACTGACAGAAGAAAAGTACCTAGAAAACTGACAGCAGGGGAAAGATATGATTAATTTTGTTTGTTAATTTGAAGTTTTGAAGGTGACTAAAGGAAAGTGAAATAGAAATAAACTAGATTATATAATTGAAAATAGGCTCATAATGACTGTTCATAAAGGAAGCTAGGGATAAGAAATCAGAATAATTACCTGCACCAAGATTAGCTTCTCTGAAAGAGAAAAAGCAGGTTGTTGACATGGATTGAGCCCTAATCTGAGAATCAAATCTTTTTCTGGTCTTTCCTAATTATTTTGAGGGTATAATAAAAGGTGTTTGTTTTGTAAATGAGGGTTTGAATTAGATGAAATCTCAAACAATCTCTTATGTAGGCCCTTTTGGTTTTTTAAAACCTCCCTTTCCCACTGGGCAAGAAAAGACTGATTCAGAGTTTTAAATTCTAGGATGATTGGATCCTCTTGTGTGTTCTTGACTCCAAAGGTTTTTCTGAATGAGAACTTCCCCCTACCCCAAACACTGTAATGCTACTAGAAATCTTTTTTCCCCCTTGTGGCTGAAAGAAATGCATCTTAATATGAGCAAACTGGGTGTGCTTTTCTAAGGAAAAGTGGAATCTCAGTCTCTGTGCCGCCATTCATGGTTATCTACAAACCATTCCTGACTTATAGCCTATCATTAGTTTTTTTTGCCCTTGTCTTGAAGTGTGCGACAAAATAGGTAAGGCATACAGTAAAGAGAAACAGAACACACTGTCATTTTTGTGGCTGAGGGGAGACTAAAATGGTTGCTTTTTAAAATTTTGTTTTGCTTTTCAGATTAAAATGATTTTCTCAGAGGGTTATTTGGAAGATTGGCATTGATTTAGAGGATCAGACAAAACAACCCAAACCAAAACTGTCTTTTCTTTGCAAAGCAAACAGATAAGACCTTCTTTTTTGTCCCTTTCTGTGATTCCTAGTGGCCAGTTTTCATATTGACTTCAACAAACTTTTAAATTTTTATTCACTTTCATTCTCCCAAGACTATTTCCATAATTTCACTTACAGGAAAACCATGTGCCAGTGATTTAATGAAATAATAATGTGATTTCAGTGATTTAATGAAGTAATAATGGGAAGACTGGAATGATTTGATGGTGATAGGGAGAAACTATAGTTGATTAAGAGACCCAGTTCTCCTTTTGGCTCTAGTACTTTACTTAATATATGAGAATCCTTGGGTTGAAAACATTTTAACAACAATCACAACTAACGTTTATATACTGCTTACTATTATCCAGGTCCTGTGCTAAGTACTTTACCAACATAATGTTATTTGAACCTCATAACAATCTTACAAGGTAGATGTTTTTACTACCTGCATTTTATAGATGAGGAAACCAAGACAAATGATGGTTATGTGACTGATGTTCTGAATCAGTAAATAGGGAATTGACATAAATGATCCTTTGATGGGATCATAGTATTTGGGGCAGAAAAAAGCCAGATTTCTAAGGTCATTAGATCAACTTCTCACTTGACAAGAAAACAGAGGCCCAGAGAAATTAAGCAAGCAGTTAAGAAGCAGTCCGAGTTCAGATCCAGATTTCTATTTGCTAATGTATGGATTAATACACTTAATAAAAAGATTTTTCTTTGAAATATTTATAAATATACATTAAGCAATGCAATAAATAATAACACCTTATAGCAGGGTGTTATACTTTGTACTTGCAAGGCATCTTACAGGTTTCATAAAATCTTCACTTATGTCATCTCTCTTGAAATCATTTTGAAAGAGATACAATTCTGTTAATATTATTAATAAAGCATGAAAAAATCATTTGACCAACACCCAAGTAAATTGTATCTTGATTGATTTCTAAAATGAAAATAAGCTTCCAGAAAACTGTCCATTTTATTTTTACCAAGTTTCATAATTTCTATGATTTAAAGAAGGACACCTACAGGGAAACTGAAAAAATGCTAGAATTATCATTAGAAGAGTGAGATTTTCCAGTCTCAGTTGTGTAGCTCTAAATGAACCATTAACTTTTCTAATGCATCAGTTTCCTTATATGCAAAATTAGAATAATAATACTTACTCTTACTTATAGGAGTTGTTCTGAGGATCTGATAAGATAATGTATTCTGAGTCCTTTGTAAAATATAAAGTACTATATTGGGATTGCTTGTTGGGGGTTGGTATATTTTTATATTGGGATCATTTAACAAAATGAATTTTTAGCAAAAGTATAATCCGAGAATCCAACATTTAGGACCAAACTATGTTTGTACTTATAGATACGTACAATTCAGTGCAAAAGTAGTTGATTTCACTTTAGGATGAGAGAGAAAAAAGGGGTCTAGGTAATAGCCCTTATGATCTCAGGTGGAAAATATCCAAATACTATATTAGAACCATGTGGCTTTTGGAAGAATCCAAAGGCTTCAAGTCTACAAGTTAGAGTTTCCAAGTTGCTTTCCCTTCTAACTAGGTAAATTACTACTGCTTATTATCTTTTTTTTCTTCCTTTTGTTTCCTTCACTATTTATTTACACAGGTCCCCTAGTTGGGGCAAAACATTGGACCCAGATAATGGATTTTCTAAGGAAAAAGGTCTGTTGCCATATCTGTTAAAGAAGGGGCAAGGGCAAAGGGCTCCAACAATACCACTATTAGGTTTGTACCCCAAAAAGATAGAAAAAAAGGGAAAGGATCTATTTGCACAAAAATATTTATAGCTGCACTTTTTGTGATGGCAAAAATTTGGAAAATGTGGGGGTGTCCTTCGATTGGAATGGCTAAACAAATTGTGGTATATGATGGTGATGGAATACTATTGTGCTTTAAGGAATGATGAACTGCTTGATTTCTATAAGAATTGGAAAGGCCTCAACCAACCAATGGGGAGTGAAATGAGCAGAACTAGGAGAGCATTGAATACAGTAACTGAAACATTGTGGAATGATCAAATGTAATAGATTTTGCTACTAATAGTAATGCAATGATCTAGGACAATTTTGAGGGACTTATGAGAAAGAATGCTATCCACATCCAGAGAAAGAACTGTGGAAGTAGAAATGCAGAAGAAAACAAAAGATTTATCACTTGTTTTTATGGGTTTATGATTTGGGTTTTAAAAAATTATTATTAGAAAAATGAATAATATGGAAATAGGTTTTGAGTGATAATACACATATAACCCAGTGGAATTGCTTGTCAGCTCTGGGAGGGGGGAGGGAAGAGGGGAGGGGAAAAACAATATTAAAAAAATAAAAATTATATTATTAAAAAAAGAAAGTGTAGGGGCCCAAGGAAGCAATCTAAACATCTTCTAGACATTCTTAAATCTGGACAAGCTCTGCTTTCAGCCAGGTGATTCAGTGATTTAAGAATCAGACCTAGAGATAGGATTCAAATCTGGCCTCAGATACTTCATAGCTGTGTGATTCTGGGTGAGTCATTTAACCCCCTTTGCCTAGCCTTTACCACTCTTGATTTGGATCCAATATACAGTATAGATTCTAAGACAAAGGTAAGGGTTTAAGGAAAAAAAAGTCACTTTTTTGTTGTCTTGGTTTTGTTTTTGTAGTTATTGTCATTGTTAATTCTGTTGTTGCCTCTCCTCTGAAGGAAGTTGCTATGCCAGCAACTCTGGATGCCCCAAATGGTAAAGGCATCCAGTATCTGTTATCGGAGCACTAAGTTTGAAGAGCCTCACTGGGTAATGGATGTATCTAAGATCATATGTATCTTCTGCTGCCAGTGGTGGTAACAGCAGAATCTACCCCCACTTCCAGGCCCTAAAATAACACTGTAGCAAAAAGCTCCCTACTTAGGCCCATTAGAGTCTTCTAAATCAAAAGTTCTCAATCTGAGGTCTAGAGATAGATTTCAGGGGCTCCATGAAATTGGGTGGGAGGAAAGTTACATCTTTATTTTCACTAACCTCTAATCAAAAATTAGCATCTCCTTCAATTAAAAAATTTAAAAATAATTATTCTGAAGAGTCCATAGGATTCACCAAACTGCCTAAAGGAGGAGACACATAAAAAAGTTTTAAAACTTTTGATTTATAATCATCAGTTGCAGTTGCTTAGAAACTCACAAGAATGTCAAGGTCATAAGAGACTTTGCAGAGTCCCTGGTTCACCTACCCTCCATTTCACTGAAGAGAAAAGAAGCTCAGAGAGGTCAAATGAGTTTCTTAACATCACAGAACTATTAATTGGCAAAGCTAGAACTTCAGCAGAGGTCTTCTGATTACAAGTTATTAATGAGCTTTCTTCCTATTGCCCTTTTGCCTATTCTTGTGGATATAAAAAAAATAAATTTAAAAACTTGCTAACTAGCTCCAACATTTAGAGTTGGAAATGAATGGAAGATTAAGATCTTTTATTTCTTCCATGCTCAAAAAATTTCCTCTCAAATGTTGGAAACTGTAAGATGTAATATCGAAACTAGTAAGATATTGAACCATAAGATACTTAAACATGGATCTCAAATGATTTCACAGCTATAAATAGAGGAACCTAAGTCAATTTGAACCAAAACCCCATAAATTTGAGAAAGAAAATTTGAGCAAAAATTCTATCCTTCCTCTACTTTTGCAAGTCTTTTCTTTTTCACAATTTGGAGAAAACTCATTTACTAGATATTTATGCTGTGTTCAAAACTAACCCACAATCTGTCTAGGTTAAAACTGAATCCACATTGTCAATTTTGAACAGTGGCCTTCATTGAACAGGTATGTGATTGTAGGGACATATTTGTCTCCTGGGCTAGCGAAGATCACATTAGAAAAACAATGAATTTTCAGAACAAATAAGAAAACCTCCCTTGCGGTGCTTCTATTTTTCTTTTAACTCTATTTGACAGCATCTGGAAGTATTAGGATAATAAACTGCTATTACTCTCAGTTCTCATTGTGACATAGTTACTAAGATGTCTTAGCACTAACTAATGTTATAAATCAAATAATGGTTACCCAACTCCTAAATTTCTCCTTGATCTTGATTTTGGCCTTTGGCCTTAATCACTCATAATATGCCAAACAATGTTTGTTTGTTTTTTAGTAGGGTCCCACAAGTTCTGAGAATTCTGTTAGACTTTTATTCAAATCAGGGAGACTTTTTTTTTTTAAAACCCTTACCTTCCATCTTAGAATCAATACTATGTATTATTTCTGAAACAGAAGAGTGGTAAAGGCTAGGCAATGAGGATTAAGTGATTTGCAGTGGTCTCACAGGTAGGAAGGATCTGAGACTAGATTTGAATTTAAGACCTCCCATCTCTAGGCCTGACTCTCAATCTACTATGCTACCTACCTGTCTCACGGGGAATTTTAATGATAATTTACCTATCTGGATATCTTTTTACCTCCACCAACTCAAAAAAAATGATGATGTCTGAAGTTCATCTAAGTAAGTTTTCAGTGGCTCACCTTGCCAGGCCAGGCAGATCATTAGAACAATTCAACTTTTAATTGTTACAGCAATGAATAATAGCCAGCAACAGAAAGCAATCTCAATCACATTCACATTTTTGAATGAGTACAATTTCATTTGTTAGCTGAGATCTCTTTTGCCTGGTCCAGAATCAACTTTCTCTCCCTTCCAACTTTCTGGCCCTTCTTTATGTTTTGTCTTCCCCTATTCTAATGAATGCTCTTCTAGGACATGGCTTGTTTTCTTATGTTTTCAGCAAATTAATTATGACATTGTACATATCACAAGAGCTTAATGCCTCCTCAATCATTCTTCATCTCTCCATTCCCCTTTCTCCCAGATAGTTGGCTGTGGTTGGAAGACATCAGCACTCTCTTCCTCTTTGCAACTGAAATGTACTCTTAGATGGAACTGGGGCTAAATTAGACTTCAGTTATGGGCCCACTTCATGTATAGAGAACTGAATCTCTCAATTCTTTCTTGGCCCCAGCCAGGTTAGAGGCTTGGTTTTCCCTAGGCACTAATTGTCATTGCTTTTTTGTGTTCCCCATATAAAGTTTTCCCCAGCTAGGGTAGCTTCCTCAGCCATTAAACAGTGAGATCCTCCTTCCCTCTTGAGTCTTAAAAGAAAAAAGTGGGGAGGAAGAAAGATGAGAGGATTGAGCTGTAGAAGGCACCTATACAAAGATGAAAACTTCCTCATCAAAAAGCATGAAGAAAACTGATTAGGCATCCTCAGGGTGCATTAGACATTCAGAAATACCTTTGGAACAATTAGCTACCATTTCACTGAACAGTAGTAAAAACTGACACTGATTATATGTCGATGAATTTGTCAAATATAATTGAAAGTTGTTCACCTCTGTGAAATGTCCAATATTTAAGAAGTTAAGATGGAATCTAGACATCCACAGAAATTCAATAATGTTGAGGAAAGAAAAGCTCCAAACAAAGAGCTGAGTCGTGTATGTTTTTAGAAATGGTGAGAAAATTATGATGGCAAGAAATTACCAGTTGATTATACTTAAAGAAGCCCATCCCTTTACTACAAGGATGAGAATTACTTTTAGAACAATCAGATATCATGTCATTGAGCAATTGTGTAAAGGATGACAACTGGTATATGCCTTCAGAATTGGCTGACCAGAATGTAATTGAAAGTGATTTGCCTTAGGGGCAGCTGGGTAGCTCAGTGGATTGAGAGCCAGGTCTAGAGATGGGAGATCCTAGGTTCAAATCTGGCCTCAAGACACTTCCCAGCTGTGTGAACCCTGGGCAAGTCACTTGACCCCCATTGAAGACTTGCCACTCTTAGCCTTGGAGCCAATACAAAGTATTGACTCCAAGATGGAAGGTAAGGGCTTTAAAAAAAAAAAAAAAAGAAAGTGATTTGCCTTTAGATGGAGCCTATGAAATAGTTAAGTTCAGAATGAAGAGGCCCTCAATGGGGTGATATTTCCCAAAACTCAGGCAATACTATGTTGACAAAGATTATATTTCTGCTGAGTCATGCAGATGTGTTTGTGGAAATGGAGAGATTTATGATAACAGTTAATTAAGTCTTTGCCACCAGAAATTACAGAAATGTTATTTGTAAGGAGCTTGGACTTAATAATCAATGTATTTTCAGTAAGGAAATGTTAGATACTGTTACAGCAGGCTATAAAAATTTCGTATCTATTAAAAATCTAACAAGACCTTGGGACTAGAATTATATATAATTACCTCATTTTTTTCATGGATTAATGTACATGATGTAAGCAAAGATGAGCTTATATCCCAATACTTTTATGTTCAGCTATATGTAGCTGTCCATAGAACATTAAAGAAACAAGAATAATAGGTTAGTGACTTGTCTCAGGACTGTTTCTATTTGAGTTCCAATTAAAACTAGAAGAACAAGATGATGAAGATGGTGCTGGTGATAACAGCTGTGCTATGTCTCCAACATAGAATAGCTCAAAAACATAAATTTTGATGCTTCCCTTTTTCCTCTATCCTTCATACTTCCTGAAATTACAGCTTAGTCAGGCACACTCCAGTCAATAGAATGGAAATCACTACTGATCAGACATGTTAGAAACCAGGTGGTTTCAGGAAGGGGACCTCCCTTGCCCCCCACTACAACGCCCTTCTCCAAAAAGGGGAGAAAGAAATGATCCTTGTAGAGAAGACTTCAGAATTTAACAGGGAGAGAAGAAAAGAAGGTTGTGTGTGGGTCTGTATCTGAGAGTTCCCTGGAAGTTTTGAATTCCTTAAGAGTGAGTTGGTTTGGAGGCCTATTCTAAATTTCAAACAATTACTTTCACTTTTCTCAATAGACTTTTTTTTTTTTTTGTGACTGGGAAAATATCGAGCAAGAGCTCCATGTGACCGAATAATTCTGTTGCATTAACCCTAAATTTGGTCTTTAATGTAATAGCATACAAAATAGTTATTTTGCTTCTTTAGAAGAACATTTATAACAGCTGGCATAATGTTATTTTTAGCTTTGGTTTGCTTCTCTTTTTGGGGAAACATTTAACAAAAGAAAAGTTTGTTACTGGCATACCGAATATAACACATCTTTAAAATAGCAGAAGGATAGCTCAGACATTTTGATATTTCCACAAAAATAAATTCTATCCTCTTTCCCAGAAACTAAAATTTAATAATATTTTTTTCAGATAGTATGTAGGGCCAAGGCAGAAAAAAATTAGAAAATTAAAATATGAAGTATTGCTTGCTAATCTTTTACCAGTTCTGAAATCCAACAGTTTGCATGAAGTCAGTAACCCTCAAAAATCATGAAACTTTTTCACTAGTTCATCAGTCCAGCTACCTGACTGTGGTGTGGTGCTGTCTCCAGATGCAGGTAGAACTTAATTTTAAAAATATACTTTAACTACAGTGAGGGGTTAATTCAATACTAGGGTTACCCAGAAGGAAGAATCTTGGGTTCCCATTTCCCATAAAAATATAGGCATAATTCTCACAGTTCTGTTCTTTGCATTCCATTGTAGGCTAGCAATCACTTCAGACAGCATTAGTGATATTCAATTTGATTAAATTTAGTAAATATTAATTAAATGCTTACACTGCACCAGGCATAGTGTTAAGCACTAGGGATATTGTAAAAGATAGTCCCTGCCTTCAAGGAGCTTACTGTCCAAGTTGAATATTTCAGTTCCTGAATCTTCCTGAACACCCAACTATTGGTATTTAGTTGCCTAGAGAGGCAACTAAAACTAACCGAAGCCATTTTGCACCTTTTGGTCTATTTTCTATCCATGCTGTTTCCTTTCAAAAGTTGGGTAGCTCAGAATCCTCAATCTCTAAGCAGTCAAACAAGTGCCATGCTTTGTGAATAATCCTTGTTGGGCATCCACTTTGCTTTATCAAGCCTCATTCCAAGACATAATGAGATTCAATGACCTCTGTTTCTCCTACAGCTTTCCTTGAAATTCTGGGATGTCATTTGCGAAAATAAAATATCATTATCCATTTTTAAAAAAGTAAAAATGCACCTAACAAATACCTGTATAATTTTTTTTAACCCTTACCTTCTGTCTTAGAATTGATATTGTGTATTGGTTCCAAGGCAGAAGAGAGGTTTGGTCTAAGCCAGGGGTCGGCAACGTATGGCTCTCAAGCCATATCTGGCTCCACCTCCCAACCTGCCAGTCCAGGCAGAGCCCCAGGATGTGCCCCAGGGGCCCTTCAGCCCCCACCCCATATTCCAGCGCCTTCAGCCTCCATCCTCCTCCTTCCCGCAGGCATTTATGGCTCTCACAGCCAAAAAGGTTGCCAACCCCTGGGGGTTTGAGTGATTTGCCCTGGATTACACAGCTAAAGAAGTGTGTGAGGCCAGATTTGAATCTAGGACCTCACGTTCAAGACCTGCCTCTCAATCCACTGAGCCACCTCGCCGTCCATCCGATATAAAAATTTTAAAAAACCTTTTGTGAGCAGCTATTTGGCTCCTTTGATTCATTTGAACAGCAAGAACCTTGATCTGAAATAGATGTTGTGTAGCAAATGACACTCTGATTCTTCCCTTTTCCAAAACAAACTTGTAGTGGAATGTTAGATATTAAAATTTTTCATCCATTTTAATTTTTTTTCAAATACTATGCAAGATTTTATTGTTAAATTTCATTTAATATCATCCCATTGTGATCTTTTTTGTATTTAATATTTCTCATCAAGTTTTTCAGGAATTATTCCTTATTTTGTGTCACCTGAAAAAATGATAAATTTACATCTATATCTTTACTTTTAGAGGCAGCTAGGTAGCAAAGTATATAGGGTTGCTGGACCTGAAGTCAGGAAGAACTTGAGTTCAAATCCAGCACCACATATTTTCTAGCAATGTGACTTAGAGAAAGTCACTTAACCTTAACCTCTGCCTCAGTTTCTTCATCTGTGAAATAGGAATAGCAGCAATATCAATCCATTAATCAACACTTTTTAGACCCAGTCATTCAGTGCTTTCAAATTCTAAATCTAGCTGCATTATTATCTAGTCCCAACATATCTATCATGAAAAGTTTAATGTCAAGTATCTTCTTGAAGTCCATTTATATTGATTTCACCCCATTTACCAGCCTAGGAGCAAATATTCTCTACATCAGTATAGAGTTAGGCTATTTGGGGACAATTTTTCTTTTTATGATCTGTATTGGACTGAAAACCAGGAGACTTGAGTTCTTCTAATCCACCCTCTGTAGTTCACTAATGGTTTTTTTTAAAGGAATTTTCTTTACTTGTTAGTTTCTCCATCTATTAAATTAGTGGGTCAAACCATAATTCATGAGTATGACAAATTTGCATATATATGCCTTTCTTAGGTGACACAGTAGGCAGAGCTCTAGACCCGGAGTCAGGAAGAGCCGAGTTCAAATTCAGTCTCAGATACTTACTAGCTGTGTGAACCCTGATCAAGTCACTTAACCTCTGTCTGCCTCAATTTCCTCAATTATAAAATGGTGATTGCAGTAGCACCTTCCTTTTAAGTTTTTTGTAAGGGTCAAATGGACTAATATTTATATTATGCTTTTAGCAGTGACTGGCATATAGTAGGCACTAAATAAATGCTTGTTCTCCTTATATTGCCTCTAGGATTAATAATAATAGCTAATGATTATATTTATTGTTCAGTCATTTTGAGTTCTAGTCAACTCTTCATGATCCTACTGGTCTTAGCAAAAATCCTGGAGTAGTTTGCCATTTTCCCCCTCCAGATCATTTTACAGGTGAGGAAAACAAGGCAAATAGGGTGAAGTGATTTGCCCAGGGTCCCAACAAGCAAATAACCAGAGGCCAGATTTTGAACTTAGGTCTTATGCTCTACCCACTGTACAATCTCGCCTTTGTGGCAAGTTATATAGCATCTACTAAATTGTAATATTGAGAGTAAGAATGTTGTTTTAATTATCTTTTATAGCTTTCCTAACACAGCACATCACAGATAGTGCTACTTGACAAGTTCAATGTACATACATATATTAAATGTTTAATAAAAGACAAAATTTGGCCAGAAACAGAGACCCTGGACAAATAAAGCAAAATATAAATGGATTCCAGATTGACAAGAAAAGATTCAGGTCACTGTGAACCACATTATGCATAGGAATTAGCAATATTATATAGGTGGGCGGGGAATGCAAAAGCCTTCATAAAATTTGGCTTTTTACTAAGAGAAATAAGACATTAAAAAGCTAAGAAGAAATTATCTTGTCACTTTCAGCATTAGTCTGTATAAATATCTTATAGTTTTAGTATCTATTTTTAAAAGATATGAGAAGATTTATGAATAACTGAAATAAATGAAGAAAGAAAAAATCCTGAATTGGAAAGATTAATGAAGTTGTAGTTGTTTTTTTATCTGAAGATGAGTAAACTAAGTAAAGAAAAGATTACTTGCTAACTTGAAAAGCAGAGTGGCTTAGTGAAAACAACCCTTGAAACTTAAACCCAATTTACTTTAAGAATAGTAAATGTTTTTGTTTTTTAATGGAAGGCATGATCCAGTTGTTTGCACATCCCTATGGATTGACTATTGGGCATTCAGGGAGGACTAGCTCTTATGGGAGGGCTTACCAAAACCCTTTTCAGGGCTGTTCATCCACCTTCAGTGTTTACTTCAACCAACTCTCACCTGTGACTCCAAGAATGGTTAAACCAGGCTGAAGGGAACTGACAGGCCTTCAACTAATTGATGAATTAGGGGGATGCCTATCCTAAGCATGTGAAGGCTTCCCCTAGTAGAATGGGCAGATGAGAATAATTTGTTCCAATGTCAAAGGTAACTGAAGAGTACCATATAGGACTTAGAGAGTGGTCAGACATCAAAGATGACACAAAGTCATCTACTGTATCACCAGCCATCACTGTCTCTTGCCACTGGACTTCTAAGACTGGAAGAGATTGAGGCTGACAATTTTGTGCAATTCTGCCTCATTTAAATCCAATTTGTGAGCAAGTCAACATTTTACTATGTGATGTCATTGGTCCTCTTCAAAAGCAAAGTACAAACATTAACAACAGATTGAGAAATAAGGTTAACCAAGAGTATAAACTGAAGGGGAGAGAATTTTTCAGGGATAAGGATAAACTTTTTTGTTTTCTTACAGTGACAACACTGGAAACAGGATATGACAAAGAAAACACATAAAAGCCATATATAGGTTCATAGAATAGAGTAATAATGAAGCATGTGTATAGGATATGCATATGTGATAAAAGGATAACTGACAACTCCTGATACTTTATGGCCTAGAAATGCCTTATTAGATTCATAATTTCTATTCTTCACTTGGATTAAGGGATTGTGTTCTTTGTTAGTAGTTTCCTTCCTTCAGTGACTATATTTCCATAGCTATTTGTTCTGGCTGGAAATGTTATCTTTTACTGATCTGATTCTCTTTCATATAACATGGTGAATGGAGGAATGAGAGAGAGTGGGAAAATTAAGTACTTTCCTCTTCCTGACAGCAATTCTTTTTCAAAGGTTTGTCTTCAACTAGAATTAAAATCCTCAACTCCCAAATTTGGAATTTTCCACAACTTACTACTGAACTAACTGCTATTTTTATATGTAGGTCTAGGGATATGTCTGATTTTTTGAGCCAGTCACAAGGTATTTCCTTTGTGGAGTCATCTGTCTACATCTGATGGTCAAAATACTATAATCTTTTCAAATGTATTAAAGTCTTATTCACATATTTTAGTGAGGTAATGAAGGTATTTCTTCATGTCTAGTTTGCTCCATTAAATGACTGGATCAATTCAATTAAGGGATTTAGGTCTTCTATGATTATGAAGGGGCAGTTAGGTGGCACAGTGCCAAGCCTAGAGTCAGGATGACTTCTTCCTTAGTTCAAATATGGCCTTGGACACTTACTAGATATTGTGAACCCTGGGCCAGTCACTTAACCCTGTTTGCCTCAGTTTCTTCATCTGTAAAATGACCTGGAGAAGGAAATGGAAACTTATTCCAGTATCTCTGTCAAGAAAACCCTAACTGGGGGGCAGCTGGGTAGCTCAGTGGAGTGAGAGTCAGGCCTAGAGACGGGAGGTCCTAGGTTCAAACCCGGCCTCAGCCACTTCCCAGCTGTGTGACCCTGGGCAAGTCACTTGACCCCCCAATTCCCACCTTTACCAATCTTCCACCTATGAGACAATACACCAAAGTACAAGGGTTTAAAAAAGAAAAAAAAAAAAGAAAGAAAAAGAAAACCTTAACTTGGGGTCATGAAGAGTCAGACATAACAAAAAAAAAATGATTACACAACAACGATTGCATTAGTTGGGGTGGCATTAGAATACTTATCCCTTACAAAAGTACTATAGTTAATAATCAATAATTATTTTGCAAATTTGTAAGTATCTTATAGATCAATAACATCAAAGAATCCTTTTATATAACATATAGTATGAGTAAATTATTTTGAATTTATTTTTCAAGTTATAACTTTGTTTTATTGAGTTTTTTTTTATGTTTATCACTTTATTTTTTAAACTAAGTATACATTGTTATAACATGTTATAACATGGCCCCCGATTTTTTTTAAAGATTATAAAAGCCCTCTTTTTTTTTTTAACATTTATTAATATTCATTTTTAACATGGTTACATGATTCATGCTCCCCTTTCCCCTTCAAC